>NC_041731.1:55598529-55901559 GCF_004115215.2 Ornithorhynchus anatinus
ATTCCCTCTGTACAAATTATCCACGAGCCATCGAAGAGTGCCTAGACTATACAAACCTCAGAAGAGAATGGCATCCTCCCTTTAGACCTGAATAAATGCCTGGGATGGAGGTGGGGTATGTTCTTCCTAACTTTGGTGGTCTACCAGCCTGCCTAACTGCTGACTCTCCATAAAGCACACAACCATAGCATGGGGTATCATTTTTCAAAACTAGCAAGGAGTTCTGGTCTGGACTCTGGACAATGAAGGGTTAGTGGAGTCACTATATCTTGCTGAACACACTTAACCTGCTGATCATTTGGAAAGTAGTACTGGTGCTTTATCTAAATTCCGATTTTGGTCCATCAGATCGGTCTTTGGCTGACTTCCCTTTTTGTATTTAATACTGTCTAACCTGGCATTCAGCAGTGTTAAAGCTGTCGATCTACACCTCAGCATTTGGAACTCTAATTATTATTCTTTTGTAAAATCAGAAATACTTAAATGACCTTACAGCGATATGCATGCACTGTCCATTTTTTTTAAAAGTAGGATATCTTGTTATTTTATAAAAAATGTCCCTAAGAGTGAATTTTGCAAAAAAAAAGAAAAAAATCCACCACTACGCTATGCTACAGCTAAACTTGGTGAAATGGCTCTAGCATATTTAAAAAGTTTACCCAAAAAACAAAAACAAAAAAAAACATGCCTAGGGAATCATTGTGACAGTGCAAAATACATTTATGTACATCCCTCTTACAAAAACATCAATATGTTAGCATTCCGTGAAGCATGCTAGTTTTCAGAAAAAAAAAAATCCTATAACAGAGTGAAATAGCAGCTCCGAAAGATAGCGTAATTTCCTTTTCTTTTCTTGAGGACAACCAAAATTTTTTTTTCTTTTTTTTAACTACTAGAGAAATATCACTAATACATACAGATATAAAAGCAGCATAGAAAGATACAGGTTTTTTTCACCAACTAGGAATAAAGAGACTAAATGTGGGCATATGGTTAAACTACAATGCATCTTCACATTTGTCCAACACATTTACAAGAAAAACACCATTGGGAAACCTCACAGGACAGAAGTGTTTTAACACCAAGAGAACTACTAGTTTTTAATTAAAAATCCAAACGGGATGGGGTGGAAAAATTTTGGAAGGGGGCTGGAGCTGAAGCCACCATATTTTTAAGTATTTTTTTCTCTATAAAATGAATGAGCTGGAATAGACTCGATTGTCTTACTCTGTGGAACCTTGCAAAAGTGAAGAAACGTTGAAGGGTTATTTGGGGCAGCTGGCTGATGTCAAAGCCGCCAGAATGCTAATTAATTGTAGGCTGTGTCCCTTATTTCTGTATATAAAAAAGGAGCCTTTTGTGTTATGGCATTTTTTTCTTTGCTGCTGTATTCATATATCCCATTGCAAATCATCTTTCATTTTTCATTCTGTTGACCTGGATATTATTATTTCTTTTCAGAAACAGAAAAAAAAAACTAACATCTGTGTCTCCTTCCAATCTGCTGCACATCTGCGCGTTTTTGTAGCGGGTCTTCAAAGTTCAGTCAGTAACCCACGGACGCCATTCATCTTCTTGTTAAAATGTCTACTGCTGTATCCAATGCTCATGCCCTTGAGGGGTTTTTTCCTCTCTCTTTTTTTTTCCATTATTGTTATAAAGAACATTGTGACTTTTTTAATATTAGCATTTTTGCTTTCAACAGCAATTAGCAATCTCTTGGTTTGCTGTTTGGTAAAGCATCTGTTAATGAGGTCATCTAGTTTAAAATCCCAGCTACTGGAAAATAACAGGGAGGAGGTCAAATCTATCATTTTGTGTTATATTCTCTGCTCTCTTCAGTTCTGTAAAGAAAAGATATCTTTGTTATCCACAATAAGTCATTATGACCCGTTACTGGCCTTCTGAATTTTACTACTCCCTCAAGATACAGTAAATTCTCTTTTGCCGAAGTACTGAAATACGATAGTTTTTTCTCTCTCTCTTTTGAAAATCTTGGAGCATCTGAGGATGAGAAATGGTTTTCGTTTTTCTTTGTTGGTTTTTTTTTTCCCCCCCTGGCAGTTTTTAACGAGGAGTCGTCTCTATGGTGGATGGAGTCCCGGGGGTGGCTGACCGAGGAGTGGCTGCTGGTGGCGTGTCGATAGGGCTTCCGGCCCCACTCGAGGGAGTCACAGAGGAACTGACTGCTGGTGTCTCTCCCTGCTGCTGGGCTTGGAGGGTCTGTCCGCAGATGTGGTGGTGCTTCTCCCAGTCTTTGTGCTGGCAAAATGAGCCACAGTACCGGGCCGTGTTACAACCGCTGCACGTTTCACTCGCTTTCCGGCCACAATTCCAGCAACTCTAAATAAGGGCGATAGAGAGGAGAATGATAAAGGTAACTGCTTTCACGCTAGGGATGAACTGCTTCACTGTGACATGGTTTTCACATTTACAAGCCATGTTTCCCAAGGGAGAAAGGAACTGTGTCCAGTGTGATTATATCAGCATTCAGTACAGCGCCTGGCATAAAATAAGCACATAACGAGCACCATAAAAGAACAAAAAAAACCCCCAAACAATGTGTTATTCAAAGTATATGTGAATGGCAACAAGAAAAGACACAATGTTATGCAGCAAATCCAAGGGAAGTGGGGGGTTCTCCTTCTTTCCTGGCAGGGTTCCTAGCAGTTGACTTAATTCTGTGAACGTTTGTTTCCTTCCAGTGTTTTTGCTTTTACTGTTTGCACCTGGCAGGTACTCAAATGCTGATGGTGATATGCCTAAATTTTACCCTTCTCTTTTGATGATTTCCAGTACCCTTAGAGTCCTTCCAGATCTGTCTTCAAATAACAGTCATCTACAACTCCATTCTCTTCTGAATTCCCACTAATCCCCTGTCGATGCCCTGCTTCTACCGCTCCATTTCATCTCACTTGTAGCTGAATCCCTATCTCTTCATGAATGATATGGACACTCCAGGTATCCCACAGATATCTCCATCTAGGACAAATGGATCTAACGGATGACTGACTGGACACCAGATAGTCCGATACTCTGGGTAACACTGTAAGCCAAGAACTAAATCTCCCCACGCCTTCTTCCCTTCGTATTAAAGTTGAGCTCCTATGTTTCTCACAGCAGTACTATCAAAATTAAAACCACATCACAATGGGCTTCATGCTTTTTTTAAATCCAAAAGATGCCCAGCTGCTAGGATTGATTAGCTGTTGATGAAGTCCTGTGAAATCTTCATCAAGAAGGTACCCTACAGAATCGAAACATAGGTCGAGCTACAAGGGAAGCACATTCTTTTTCCTGAAAAATTCTACTTAGTTTGGGAAGACCTGTGCTGGGCAGAACCAAATATAAGTAGTTCTCCAAGCTGCCTGATGCTCTGCCACATGCCCCAGAGGAAATTCTGGACAAAGATATTCCCATCCCTCCCTGTGTCTGTTGCCTTCAGGAAATTCCAGGTGGAAGCATCCTCGAAATAGAACCAAGAGAAGTTCTGATACTAAGTCACTCTGAGGCAAAGCAGGCCACACAGTATTCACACATGTGTATATAGGCTTCAGTGCCAAATAACGTACAGATCTCACTCAGCTATGACAAAGATGCACTTGGGTAACTTATTGGAGCACTGTACTAAATGCCAGTGTGATTATATTAGCACTTATATCCTTTTGACTGTGTATCTATGCGCTACATCGGGGTGGCTGAAAATGACACATGGATCACATGTTGCTCACCTAGACTATAAGCTCTCTTCTCTAGACCACAAGCTCCTCCTTCCTACTCCGTAAGCTTCACCTCAAGACTGCTGACTCAAGACTCCCTCTCTAGATAGTAAGCACCTTCTCTACTCTGCAAGCTATATTTCTAGACTGTGAGCTCCCCCTCTAGACCATAAACTTCTTGTGGGCAGGGAATGTGTCTACCAACTCAATTGTACTTAGTAATAATAATGCTGGTATTTGTTAAGTGCTTACTACGTGCAGAGCACTGTTCTAAGCGCTGGGGTAGACACAGGGGAATCGGGTTGTCCCACGTGGGGCTCACAGTCTTAATCCCCATTTTACAGATGAGGTAACTGAGGCCCAGAGAAGTGAAGTGACTTGCCCACAGTCACCCAACTGACAAGTGGCAGAGCCGGCATTCAAACCCATGACCTCTGACTCCAAAGCCCGTGCTCTTTCCACTGAGCCACGCTGACTTAGTCCGTATCAGGCACTGTTCTAAGTGCTGGGGTGGACAGAAGCAGATTCGACTGGACACAGTCCCTGTCCCACATAGGGCTCATAGTCTTAATTCACATTTTACAGATAGAACTGAGGCACAGAGAAGTGAAATTACTTGCCTAAGGTCCCACAGCACACACGATTAGAACTCAGGTCCTCCTGACTCCCAGACCCATGCCCTATTAGGCCATGTGCACAGTATGAAAGGAAATGTCAGTCGAGCATCAATCTTGTCAGCACAGGCAGAGAACACCTCACTAACCATGGCATTATCTTCGATCCAGGGAACACACCTACCAATTATGTTATATTGTATTCTTCCGAGACCTTAGAACAGTGCTCTGCCCATGTCCTACCTCTGGCCTGGAATGCCCTCCCTTCTCACTTCTGCCAAACTAGCATACTTTCCCCCTTCAAAGCCCTACTGAAAGCTCACCTGCTCCTCCTCCCCTCCTCATTGTCCCGATTCCCTCCCTCTGCTCTACCCTCCTCCCTGCCCCACAGCACTTGTGTATATATGAACATATTTATTATTCTATTTATTTTATTAATGATGCGTACATAGCTATAATTCTATTTATTTATATTGATGCTATTGATGCCTGTTTACTTGCTTTTTTTTGTTTTGTTGTCTGTCTCCCCCCTTCTAGACGGCGAGCCCATTGTTGGGTAGGGGTTTTCTGTATTTGTTGCTGACTTACTTTACAAGTGCTTAGTACTTGCTCTGTACACAGTAAGCACTCAGTAAATACGACTGAGTGAATGAAGGAATAGGAAGTGCTCTGTAAATACCACTGACTAAATGATCAAGAAGGGCATATTTATCTCCTATGTATGTGAATTCAAGAGTACATGTACACACACAGAGGGAGCTTCACAAAGATGGTATGACATTCAGTACTCAGAATGAAGCTCCTTTCTTGAGGTTTAGACTTCAGAGTGATACCAGCTGGATGCTGGAGCAATTCCAGCAAATAAGTGATATTCTTAAACTACATCAGAAAATCCCAATTACAGATCAGAGACCTAAATCCAAAGCAATATTTTAAGGAATTTAAACATTTAATCGGAGTCAAGTGGCTCCTTTAGGATCTATGCTGGTGATCAGTCTTTTTTTTTTTTTAAGGGTGATGGGAGGGTGCAGCACAGGACCATTTTGGCAGGCATAAGGGTGGTAACTGTCCAATATGCAAAGGCTCCTTCAGATTGAAATCAGATGCATACAGCATTCTCAATTTAAACTGATTAAACATATAGACTAAACCAGGTAATTACAATTCATGGGGGTTGGGGGGAGGGAGGGCACTGGAAGTATTTTTTTTTTTTTTTTAGTGTTTTCAAAGATGGGAACAATTTTTACAAATAAAAAACATGGCATTGTGCCAAGTGCAGAAACAGATGTTTTGGGTAGTTAAACTGTTGGGAATTCAGATTTTTTTGGTCTGGCCCCACCTGGTTTTGATTTTGTGCTCATGGTCTCAGGTTAATTATGTCTCAACACCGACTCAGTTCTGAAGTTAGACCCCATTCACTGGCCATCACTGGGTCTAGCATTGGCTGATAAATTTTTCTTATTTATTCAGCTTTGGTTTTATAGAAGGGACAACAAAGATGGAGCAATTGAAGTGATTTAGTGAAAAATGATTTTATTACTTTTAATATAGCAGTGAAATAAGTGGGTAGTGACCAGGCAATTAACACGATCTTTAACAGACATCCGCAGTTGCCAGCTCCTCTTAACTAATGTTTAAAATGCTCTCACTAGCAAACCTTTGAATGTTTTCCATATTTATAACTCTCCATAGCATATCCATTCCCTTCAGGATTACAATAGTTCCTTTACCTTTGGCTATCCTAGAGGTGACTGGTAGACCCTTTTAGCAATTTAAATCAATTGACTGATTATCCATGAAGTATGCATTAAAAGACAACTACAAACATACTTTAATTCTTATCTGCAGAAGCCTGACCTAGAGTAAGGCACCTATAGGAGGAATAATTCCTTTAATTTTCTACTGAGAGACTTCACTAATGTCGTAACAGGCAAAGATTTGTAAAAATTCTAAAAATGTATCCAAAGCAATGGGATTATTTATCTGCAGATTTGTAGGTTTTCCCCTCACCTATGTATATCTTTGTTAAAATTCTGGCCTCCGATTTCCAACCCAGACCATTACAAACATCCCAACTTAGTTTACAAGTTAGCAGACAAATCAACAATCCCATTGGGTTTCTGAAGCAAACTGATCCCGCAAAACTAAGCTTTCTCTTGGTCTTTATAGATATAAAATGGGAATAAGACGTCAGGGTCAGAAGCCCAACACCATATTGTGAATCTGAGGCCGAATAAGAATCCGGCTACAAGTTTTCAGTTGTTTAGACAGACAACCTAAACATAATGCATCATGCCTCTGCTGGAATTCAAAGATTAATCTTCCTTTCAGATCTTTAATGAGATAATTGTAAGTAACTAATATGAGAACTGAGAATTAGTCTGTGGTGAACCAGAGAACCTCCCCTGCCCTTTTTTTATACACTTTCTTCAAATGCAACAGTAAATTCTGTAAACGCTGTTACTACCAGGCTAAATTTACATAACACTTGCTGATTTTTTCTGGCACTTTCTATCATTCCTAACAAGTAATATAAACCTACATGGCTGTTTTAACACTGAACTGGAGGACTGGAAAGAATTGTTGGATTGGCACATTTCACACTATGAAGCATAATCAGGTGAAATCCTTCAAGATGATTCCATAATAGAGATTTTTATGGCACTTCCTGCTCTAGTGTCTACATAGTTTATACTACAAAGTTGTTGAACTTCTGATCATGGGGTGGGTGTTGGGGAAGAAGCGATCAGAAACTCTGCTTCAGAGCTGATCCCCTGCAGAGGAAGGGAGGACTGGTTGCCCAAGGTTACATGTGGACTGTGAGGGCAGGGATAGCCAGGGAAGCATGTGCCATTGTTTTGTTCTGTTCATCTCCCCCGTTTAGACTGTGAGCCCACTGTTGGCCAGGGATTGTCTCCATCTATTGCCAAATTGTACATTCCAAGCGCTTATTACAGTGCTCGGCACATATTAAGTGCTTAATAAATACGGTAGAATGAATGAATGAGACCTCTTCCCCAGAGTTCATCCCTGCAAGCCATGGCAGAGGAGCCGCTTTGGTTTGGCCACTACTGCCATGGACCCATGTGGGACCCCCTACTGCCCTCAGGGATGTGGGAGGGGAGGGATTTCATAATTCAATGGACTCACAGGTGGTAACTACCTTTCTCCAGGCTGCAGGAGGGGCCGAAGAGTTGCCATTAGTGCTGCCTTACACTCTTGCCCTGAGAGAGGCCATGACAGATTGTGTCCCATGACTAAGCCCGTCATTGGGCAGAAATTGTCTCTATCTGTTGCAGAATTGTACATTCCAAGCGCTTAGTACAGTGCTCTGAGCTCAATAAATACTACTGAAATACTACTGAATGAACTAATGGGAGAGAAGCAACTCCATAGTGGACCGCAGTTCCACCCCTTCGCCTCAGAATTGGTAGAATTGATAGGCCTCCCAGCCAACTTTGTAAGCCAACCAAAAAATGCTTCTTATGCAAAACACATCGGTTTCCCTGATCCCTGGAAAAGCCTTCAAGAATTCCAAACCCATACCTCTGGGAGGACTGAACTTCAATCATTTCAAAGGAGAGTTGTCTCATCTTTTCTAAAATCACCAGACACGGAGATTCCACAACCTCCCATGGTAACGGATTTCAGCACCTCATGAGCTTTTCATCAGAAAGTTTCTCCCACTCACTAATCTAAATCTCTCTTGTAACTCAATGAGCTCCTTATTCCCTCTCCTCCTTCCTCCGTTAGAATGAAGTTCGCTTGACTGCTAAGCTATTTCAATAGGGCATTCATAAGGCCTAGGAAATTGATCATAAGGGCATTTTCCAAAAAATGAGGGTATTTTGTAAGGATGTATTTCCTTCTCTTGTAGTCAGCACTAACTACGATTCAGATGATTGTGAACTACTAATTGAAGCTGCTGGAGCGAGATAACTGCTCCTAATGTTTTGCACAAGCTATTAAGTGCTCTGGGTTGGCAGGCTGAAAAAGGCCAAAGTCATCCTACAAATGAAGCCCAACATCACATATCAAATGCTTGAGGAGTATAGATCCAAGTTCACAGACAACGCAGAAGAGAGGGCAAATGGGAAAATAAGGGCTTAAGTCAGGGAAGACCAATGAACGAGATGAGATTTTAGGAAGGCTTTGACGGTGGGGACAAAGGTGGTCTGTCCATCGGAAGGGGGAGGGAGTTCTAGGGCAGAGGGAGTATGTGACCAAGGGGTTGGCTGTGACGTAGATCAGACTGAGGTTTGGTAATAGCCTGGTTTTAGAAAAGTGAAGAGTGCAGGCTGGGTTGTAGTAGGAGGTCAGGTAGGAGGAGCAGAACTGAGTGATTTAAAGTTGATAGAAGGAGTTCCTTTTCTGATATGAAGGTAAAACTATTGGAAGTTCATGAGAAGTGGAGAGACGTGGACTTGTCTTTAGAAAGATGAACCAGGCAGCAGAGTGAAGTATGGACTGATATGAATGGGAGATAGGCGGATTCCCCTGGTGATTTAAGTAGAGTGTGGCCCCGAATAATAATTATGGCATTTAAGTGGTTACTATGGGCTAGGTACTATACTAAGCGCTTGGGTGGATACAAGCAAATTGGTCTGGACACAGTCCCTGTCCCAAATGGGGGTCACATTCTTAATCCCCACTTTACAGATGAGCTAACTGAGGTACAGAGAACTGAAGTGGCTTGCCCAAGGTCACACTGCAGACAGGAGGAAAAACCGGATTAGAACCCAGGTCTTACTCCCAGGCGCACACTCTATCCACTAGGCCACGCTGCTTCTAGGAGACGTGGCCCAAAGAAAAGATACGATAACATATTGAAGACCAATCTCAAAACATGTTCGATTAATACTAGTGCTTGGGACTGCATGTTCTAAGTGCTCTTGGTGTCAGATCTGCTATTTAATCTTTTGAGGAAAAATGCAATGCTGTAGCATGAAGCATGGGGACATTTGCTCTCTGAAAAGAGGATTTAAGCAATGGAACACAGCCAGTATTCACCTTCAAAAGCATCTGGGGTGAGCCAAGTGTTCCACACCTTGAACTTCAATACACCTTAGATTTGATGGAATCAAAAATGGTCCACTATTTCTCCGGGAGACTCCGTGGGAGTCTATGGGAGAAGTAGCGTGGCCTAGTGAATACAGCACGGGGCTGAGGGTCAGAAAGCCCTGGATTCTAATCCTGACTCCACCACTTGTCTGCTGTGTAACCTTGGACAAGTGACTTTACTTACCTGTGTCTCAGTTACCTCATCTGTAAAATGGGAATTGAGACTGTGAGCCCTACATGGGGCAGGGACTGTATCCAACTCTTTTTGCTTGTATCCACCCCAATACTTAATACAGTGCCTGGCACACAGTAAGCGTTTAAAAATACCATTATTGTCATTATTATTATTAATAATAATGTTGGTATTTGTTAAGCGCTTACTATGTGCTGAGCACTGTTCTAAGCACTGGGGTAGATACAAGGTAATTAGGCTGTCCCACATGAGGCTCACAGTCTTCATCCCCATTTTACCGATGAGGTAACTGAGGCACCGAGAAGTTAAGTGACTTGCCCAAAGTCACACAGCTGACAAGTGGCGGAGCCGGGATTAGAACCCATGACCTCTGACTCCTAAGCCCGTGCTCTTTTCACTGAGCCACGTTGCTTCTTCTTATCAGTGGAAGTGGTATTATCATGAAACCACTGCCTGCAGCATTCTGCTGAACTGGCAAATCCCAGTGTGAATGCCTAAAAGTGGGAGAAGAGAAGTGGGAAAGGGATGGATTTTAAGGAGGGGATTCACTTCTCTGTCTCCATTTTCTCAATCAATCCATCAGTGTTATTTGCTGAGTCCTTACAGTGCGCAGAGCATTATACTAAGCGTTTGGGAGAGTACAATACAGCAGAGTTGGCAGACACGTTCAGGGCCCGCCAGGGATGCACACTTGCCATGAACTCTATTCCAAAGGAATCTGGAGCCAAATGTGTCAGGCACCAGGCAAATGGGCCTCAGCAGATCAATCTGTTCCTACTTGCACTGCTCCTTTGCTCCCATTTGTGTAAGTAACACTTCAGCAGAGAGCAGCGGCTTAACGCCAAACAAACGCTTTTAACTTGAGTGCGATCATTGTTTTGGAAGGACTTTATTAAGACTTTCGCTCAGAGACTCTTACATATAATTAGGTTAACAACCTCTCATTGAAAAGTTTGCTGCGTATCAATCATCAATGGCATGTTGGTTTTAAGTGCCTTCGATGTATAGAGAAGCAGCAGCACGGCGTAGTAGAAACAAATCCAACCCCATTTGTTTGTATCTGCCCCAGTGCTTAGTATAGTGATTGGCACATAGTGAGTGCTTAACAAATACCATAATTATTATTGTTATTATTATTATTACTAAGCACTTGGGGGAATATCATACAACAGAGTTGGTAGACACATTCCCTTCCCACAAGGATATATTGCTTTGAACTCAGTTTTTCTAATCCCAGGTAAAGAACATGAATAGTAACCCATTTTGGAGCTATTCGTCAAAAAAAAAAAAAAGATGCCGTCATGAAAGAATTTAGCCAGCTCTAAAATGAGGAAGAAGGCTTTCCCTTGACCAGTATACCCTTTTGCCTCATGTAGATGTTATCGCAGGGCAATCTGATGAATCTGAGAGCAAGATGATTAGAGATTATTAAAGGAAAGATAATTTTACATGGAGTCAGTTGAGAAACACTGGAAGACAGTAGTGAAATATCCAGGTTTATGTTACAGAGATGAACTGGGGTTTTACCACTACGATTTTCAGCAAATGTAGTATCTCAGATCTGCAAATAGCAACTGTTTCTGGCCTGTGAGAAGGAAGTATAGTCCTGAGTTGGAAATTTTAAACACCAAATGTTTGCTAGAAAGAAAATATCGTACTGAAGTTATACTATCAAGTAGGCCTGTTTTCAGCCTACAGATGACCCAAACCTCTAAACCTCTTCACATGTTTATTCCACACAAAGATAGGTAGGAGTGAATTTTATTCAGTGACTAAAATCTGGAGCTATCTGGACAGAAGCTGACGAACCCAGGTTTTTATACAAAAGTTATGCAGTTTGGTCAGAATGAGATGGAAACAGTGACAGAAACATCAGATCATGATCCAAGGATTTGCTCTTGTGCCCAGGCATTAATAAGAATTATTGTGATCATGGTCTTCTCATTATACACTAAATGCTTCTGTCTAGAGCATCTTCTTAAAATGTCGCTCGGCACACATTTTTCCAATACTCATAAACTTCTACTGAATACCCAGTCCCCTCTGCATCAAGCAACAGCTTATTTCCATTGGCTTCAGTTTTTTCCACTAGTCCTCTCCATCTTTATACTGAAAACTAAATTCCTCACCTTTCGTCCTAAACCCGAACACCATCACCACCTCTCTCCCCATCTCTTAAGACCATTACCTCGGCATTTTCCTTGGCTTTTCCCTCTCTCTCCACCTCAAGATTCGGTCTGTCACCAATTCCAAATCCAGCCTCTCGTTATGTACCAGGTTGACTACTGCATCAACATTTCTTGCCTCCGATCTCTCTCCTCTCCAGTCCGTAGTTCACTCTGCTGCCCGGATATCTGTCCAAAATGTCATTCTACGCTTATCTTTCCACTCCTCAAAAACCTCCCCATAGTTGCCCATTCCACTCTCATTAAGCATAAACTCCTGATAATTGGCTCTAAGGTACTCCGTCAGCTCTCTACCTTGTATTAATCTACCCTCCATCCTGTTGGGGAAGGAAAAAGTTAATTTGGGGATGCTCCCGATAGGGGAAGGTCCCCATTTCTTGGGGAGTCAGGTCTCTAAGGTAATGATAGATTGTATGTAAAGAGTGGAGGGTAGTTCAGACAATAAAGAAACAGACTTGCAGGTGCCATTTGGAAATTGGCTAGGCACCCGCCTGGAATGGAGGTAATAATAATAATAATGTTGGCATTTGTTAAGTGCTTCCTATGTGCCGAGCACTGTTCTAAGCGCTGGGGTAGACACAGGGGAATCAGGTTGTCCCACGTGGGGCTCACAGTCTTAATCCCCATTTTACAGATGAGGTAACTAAGGCACCGAGAAGTGAAGTGACGTGACTTGCCCAAAGTCACACAGCTGACAAGTGGCCGAGCGAGGATTCGAACCCATGACCTCTGACTCCAAAGCCCGTGCTCTTTCTAATGAGCCATGCTGGAGGTGTGGTTGATCATCAGAAGCAGAACTGTGCTCTTGCCATAACAACCAGATACTTACAGAAGTGAGAGAGACTAATTTGAATGGTCATTCCAAGTGTACAGTAACACAAAGGTGGCTACCAAGCCTGCTCAGCAGGTGGTGTGGGTGGGGAAGAAAGTGACCAATGTCGCTCTGCCCTCTGGGTGATGTTCTCATGAACCATGAGGAATGAAAAACTTGTCATAGTCTCTGTGACAGAGTCCTGGGTCTCTTGTTCATTGGGACTTTTGGCAAAGAGGAGTGCTCGGCAGAGTGACAAGGGTTTGTCCTTAGTGGACATAGGAAGGACTCAATAAACACCGTTGATGATGATGATGATGCTGACCCAGCCGAGAAACTCAGCTCCAGTCATTATAACAGGTGTCTACTGACAAATAATGAAAGGTGCTTCTAGTCAGTATGCAAATACTACTGGTGTCACTTGCAGATGGGGAATAGAAGAGGAGATGTCCAGGACGTTTTCCCTCTCCTCCAGGAACTCCAGGGGTTGCCCATCTACCTCCACATCAAACAAAAACTCCTCACCATTGGCATTAAAGCATTCAATCGCCTTGCCCCCTCCTACCTCACTCTTGACCCCTCTTTGTCATTCTAAGCACATATTCAATCCATCACGAAATCCCATTGGTCCCACCTTCACAACATCACTAAAATCCATCCTTTCCTCTCTATCCAAACTACTATCACATTAATACAATCATTCATTCTATCCCACCTGGATTACTGCATCAGTGTCCTTGTTGACCTCCCAGCCTCCAGTCTCTTCCAACTCCAGTCCATATTTCACTCTGCTGCCTGGATCATTATGCTACAAAAGCGTTCAGGACACGTCACCCCACTCCTCAAAAAACTCCAGTGGTTGCTGATCCACCTCTGCATCAAACAAAAACTCCTCACCGTCGGCTTTAAAGAACTCCACTACCTTGCCCTTTCCTACCTCACCTTCCCTATGGCTGTAAGACCCGGAACCCGCATGGGAACCACATCCAGCTCCCTGAGCAGCTCCACCAGCATCATTTACAGCCATACCCGATATCTAATGGCAAGACGAGCAGCATGGCCTAGGGTTTAGAGTGCAGGCTTGGGAATCAGAAGGACCTGGGTTCTGATCCTGGCTCTGCCACATGTCTTCTGTGTGACCTTGGACAAGTCACTTCACTTCTCTGTGTCTCAATTACCTAAACCGTAAAATGGGCATTAATGAGCCTCATGTGCGACAAGGACTATGCCCAACCTGATTGGGTTGTATCTACCTCAGCATTTAAAACAATACCTGATACATAGTAAGCATTTAACAAATACCATAAAAAAACCCACAAGATCACAGTTAAAGTTCTGTAAAGGAGTCTGGTTCCCAGTCTAGAGGCTGTTCACCACAACACAGTTACACTAGGTGGGACGTGAAAGAAGAATGACAGAATGAAAAAATTGCTGTTTGGGGGAGCCGAAATTGGGAAACCTAAAGGAATGAGGATGAAATAAGTGTTTTGAGGACACAGTTAAAAAAAATGAGAATCACAGTTTAAATCAGAGGGAGGAGGAGTTAATCCCAGCTTGACAGATGAGGTAACTGAGACCCAGGGAAGTTAAGTAATGCCCAAGGTCACACAGAAGACAAATGGTGGAGGATCTGGGATTAGAACCGAGGTCCTCTGACTCTCAGGCCCATGATCCTTCCATTAGGCTATGATGCTTCCATCACATCACATTCAATCTCAGGCCTTAGCAAATGACAAAGGGGTACTGGTGTCCTGCAAACTAATAGCAAGATAGAGGTAATTAGGTAATAGGATATCAAGACACAGGATAGTAAGATACACAGTATGATGAACACCCTAGTAATAAACTTTTTTTTTTCCCTAAAAAGTAACTTTCCTGTTAAAGGATCTAAAATCATGAAGAGGAACATGGGGGATAGGTGTCAATAGAAGGATTGCAGAATAGGAATGAACAAAAGGGAGCAGGAGAGAGGAGACAGATGGACTGACATGAAGTTGAGAACCAAAAGGAGAAAGGAAGCAAGTAGCACAAGGAAAATGGAGGGGGATGGGAAGGTAATTTACCCCCCAGACTTAGTTCTCAATTCATCTAGACATTTATCTTTGAAGTATAATATCTACATAATATTAACATACTTAATCACTTTTAATATGCACAAGAACAAGATAGTTTGATGACAATAACAACTGTGTATCACAAGTTACTACTGAACAGGTCAAGAAAATTCCCCTTATAAAGATGCTAATAAAGAAAAACTAGGTCCTTGTATATCTTAGCTACAAGATGTCAATACATTTGAATTTATGTCTAGTTTAATTTAGCAATAAAATGGTCAATAGTTAGAGTAAATAAACTCCCCCTCATCTTTTCCTGAGAAACTTTCAGATGTTGAAAATCAATTCCTTTTGTCTCCTAGTTATTCATCTGCTATACATTAAACACAAACTCTAAGGTTCTAGTAATCCCACAGGTCTTTCATCTCCAGAAAGCCTGTTACCAATTAAATCCTTATTCTCCCTTTCAAATTAGAGATATGTATTGTAGCAAACTCCTGATTTATCAGTTCATGCATTTCTCTAGTTCAGCTTAGAGTAACTCACTAGTTGTAGTCTTGAGTCAAACTTTCTTACGGATGTTGATGTTGAGCTAACACAGTGAACTACTTCATGGTTATAATTATTTTACAAAGCATCAAAGTTCAGGGTCCTCCATACTCTATCTGGCACCATACTCCTCTTCCAGATCCCTCATAAAATCTTCTAAGCAATTAGCTTTCTCCCATTAAATTAATACATCATTCTAAGAGAAACAGGTTAATCAATCAATCAATCAAATGTATTTTTTGAGTGATTATTGTGTGCAGATCACTCTCCTAAGCACTTGGGAGAGTACAGTATAATGCAGTTAGTTGGTAGACACGTTCACTGCCCCCAACAAGCTTATGTCTAGAAGGGGAAACAGACATAATAAGAACAAATTATGGGTATGTGCATAAGTTCTGTGGGGCTGAGAGAGGGGTGAATAAAGGATGCAAATCCAAATGCAAGAGTGATGCAAAATAGAGGTTTAAAGGAAATGAGGGCCTAGTTAGGGAAGGTCTCTTGGAGGAAATGGACTTTTAATACTGCTTTGAAGATGTGGAGAGAGAGAGAGGGGGAGAGTTTAGGAGAATGATGTTCAGCGGGATGCAATGTTTTACTGTGAAAGGATTAAAATATTGGGCACAAAAATATCTTGGAAGTATTTAACAGAAATGAAATATTATTGGGAGGCAAAATACAAGGGACTTTATAATCAAAGCTGTTTTTTTGTGCACCAACTTGAACATGCTATAAAACACACTACTGTTCCTTTTCTCTATCAGTAATTTTCTTGCAGTGCCAGTGTTTCATTATATACAACTTCACATGTCCTATACTTAAAGAATATGCTTCAATCATCGTCAAGTCAATACTGAGGTTTGACACACTTATTTCTACATTTCCCTCTCTAATCTCTATTTTATTTGGTTGACTCTCTAATCTCTCTTACTTCTATTTTGCATCCACCAAATGTTATTAGCTCACTTCCTTCACAAGTAATCTGAAACAATAAATTATAAGTAAAGAGAATCCTCAACACCAGGTTTGAATTTTGCCTTTAGAGAACCTAACCTGAGACCAAATGTGACAGCGTGCATCATAGATTCCCTGCCTTCATCAGACACAGGCGCACACCCCCCCCCAAAACACACACAAACACACACACCTCTCAAAACACACACACACACCACTCCTCCTTCCCTCCCATCCACCCACCACCACCCCTCCCCATCTTCTAGGTTGAAACCTATAAGTGACACTTTGGGGAACTCATCAAAATGTCATTTTCCACTCACTGTCCATTTAAGGTTCTTCTCTTTTCAAAAAAATTAAAATTCTATGGTACACCAATACCAGAATGAATGTGGGCCCATAATCAGTTACCACATCACCTCCATTTTCAACTTTTGTTTTTCAATTCCTCTAATCTGATCGCTTCAGGTGTGTTGCTTTTTCATGCCTGGTTGCAGTGACCTATCCAGCTCTTTCAACACCAAATTCAGTCAAATTTACTTAAAGCAAATTGGGTATAATTGTTATTTCTCATAGATATCATTGTGAAGCTCCTTCGAAGTCTTACCTCACTTGAGTCTTCCTGCTGATTAATAACAGCTAACGCATCCTCTGCGGCCTGCCGCTTTGCTTCTGCAACGGTACGTTCCATCTTAGCTCTCTCGGTCGTGATCATGTCGTGGGCCTTCCGTTCTGCTTCTGATACGGCCTTCTGCAACTCTGTCATGGCTTGACGTTTTACCTCATTGACTGCCTCCTCTGCAAACAAATCAAACCCAAATCTGTATATTGGTAGAACGTTTTCTGCTAAAGACAGTTTTGGGGGTGGTTAAACAATAGGCTGCTCTAGTTATATCTGCAGTGGTTGGGTGAGAGGGTGTTATAAATTAATGAATAGAACTTGCCTCTGCAGAAAAATGAAGGGGAATAATTCCCCTAGGGTATGGACTTTCCGTATACATTTTCAGTAAGCATACATATTGCATGCAGTATCACAACTTTTCTACCAAGGACTGAGATAAAACAAAGCTGAAAAATCGGCATATGACCTGAAGGAATTCATTAGGGAATTTGAATTCCCATATCTTAAGAAATAGCACTCATTCTCTCTTTTAACCAAAGACGAAAAAAATGAAAAAAAGATCATAGGCACTTTTTAAACAACAGCCAATCTCTGACACTTGGAATGCAAAATAATGAATAGGGAATTCATAAATAACAATTAAGTTAATGCAGATCTTTTAAAGAAAATCAATGATGAAACAATTAAGCTCCATTAAGTCTAATGTCACTCCCTGAGTATTACTTTCTTGGAGTTTTTTAGTGTAGGCTAAATAATAACAAGATTTCTCCATTTAATGTTAGCTTTTTGGTCTTTTTTTCTCTTTTCCTTTTTTTTTTCCATTTAACCAATTTATGTATTTTGAAAAACGATTGCACCAAATCAATATAAAAGAGTACAGGGCATATCTTATGCTAAGAAACACATCACATACTCATTTTTATATTCAATAAGAGTGCAGATTCTAATGTACAAACACACAATTGACAACTAAAACAAGTCATTTCCGTTTTAAAAATTAACTCTCCTAATTAACAAGGGAAAATATCCTCCCCCTAAATGAGTTTATCTAATTTTCATCTTTATTCAAAGCAAAATGACAATGATTAATTGAAAATTTAATAAGCAGTAATTATTAACTTGGCAAACCTAGTACCAATTAACACTCTATTAAAACTAATTATGACATGTTTCATTCAAGTGTTGGCACTTAATTGTTTCACCCACTTAAAAAGCACCTTAATTAAATGTTCTGTTTAATTAAAAACATAGATTCCTAATAAAAATTGTTTTACTGTGGATTAAAAATGTAATAGCTATGAGTATCCATATAGTTTATGTGATTCTGGTTTATTTTATATACCTCTCAGTCTACAACTCTTGGAATTACTGAATGCACACTGCTAGTCATTCACTTCCAAGAGACTTTTCATTGGTTTTATTATAGCAGCATCTTTCCATTTCTTTGAAGTTATCATTCACTAGGATTCCAGCACTCAAAACAGAATTTAAAAAGACAAACACAAAGGTTTACTCTAATTAAATATGTTGGATTTTATTTTGGCAGGTTGAAAATGTACCTTTAAAAATACAATTTTGGAAAGAATGAGAATATTACATACAGGATACATCTTCATATGAAGATAAAAATTATACCCTTATTAAATAAACTTTTATCATCCTATCATAAATGATTGTGAGGAGGGGGAAGAGAGAGAAGGGGGAGGAATTATACCCACCCAACTGTAGTCAGAGCCCAATTTACTTTGAATATTCAAGGTGAATTAAAATTCTATCTAAGTGGCTATACAGGACAATAATTTTTGCTTACGATCAAAGCTGCAGCTTAGCTAATTGTATATGTAAATCAGGCAATTTATATTTAAATTATGCATTCCTATTCTAGTCCCACAGGCACATACAGATCAGCAGAGAGAGAATTGGTAGGGCATTTGCAAGGTGCTTGCATATGTATTACCAACTGCAAACTTATAGAGGAGAACATACAGATGCATTTTCATTATCCTCATATACGATGCCTCAAATTTTAAAAAGACCTTTGGAACTTGAGTTCAATTTGCTTTTGTATTTTTTAAAGTGGAGCTTGTGTGGAGAAAAAAAAATGTATAAAATGGTGGGATAGAAAGGCAAACTTTAAACCTTTGTATGATGGGTTTTCTATATAGGAGGTAATATTTTGCAACTGTAATCTATTAAATTAAGTATAGTACTTGAAATTTCAAATTCAAACTATATTTACATAAAATTTTACAAAGTTTTTTCAGTTCTTTTTTTCCCCAAAGGTGCTAATCTTGATATATCATTTTTTCTTATTTTGCTATAAATTTAAGTTAAAAATATATTCTACCTACAAAGACTTTTTCTTTCCCTTCTATGGGTGTAACACTGTAATGAAACTCCAAACGCTCTCCTAAAGGAAATTTTTAAATACAGGAAATGCTGCTAAACTTCATCAAGTAGAAATAACTTCATGCTTTGCGTGACCATCAGATGATATTCTGATTTTGACCAAAAATAAGTTCAATATCACTGGATTTGAATGAGAACTATAATTATGAATAGTCTTAAAAACTTTAAAATGTAATAGAAATATATCTAGAATTGTAGTAAGATATTATTTCAGATTTACCCTCCACTCTCTACTTGACACGTTGTTTTATGGTAATTTTTCTTTTAGAAGTGTCAGGAGAGTTTCCTTAACCTTCTCATTCTGGAAATATGCTATACATGAACACAGGATGGCAATTTTCCAGAGGGAGGGTTTAATCTGTACAATTCAAAATTAAAGTTTGACTCCGGACAGTGGCCTAGATTACAGGCCCATCAAAAGATAGCCCATTTGCTTCTCTGGACAGATAAAATGTGTCTTTTGCACCAGTCCCCCAAGCAGATCAACCCTATATGAGAGGAGGCATACCATTTCTTCACAACTCGTAGAAAAACAAATTGTTTTATAGGCAAGATTGCAGATAAGGTGGCATGAGGAGTATGGGGGAGGAGGAGACTGATTTATAGATTCGACTATTTCCGAGAAATTTCTGATTAAGTGGCAAATCCAGAGTGCAGACTTTGAATCTACTTCCAATTTCTTACCACTTAAATGTAGACTTCTTTGTCTGTAGCTATTCAAGTTGACTTTCTAACAACGGTGGTATATTCAGAAAACCTGCTCTCACTTAATAGCAGCCAAACAAAGACTTGAACGGACTATCACAGAAAGAATTTGGATTACACAATGGTTAAATGTTGTTTTTTTTCTTATGCACTATCCAGCTCTTGATTTAAATTTGCATAAGTAGGAAAGACAGAAACTGCTATATCTAGCATAGATTTAACCCTTTGTGGTTCTGAAGGGAAGTGAGCAATCATATTCTCACTTCACCCCAGGTTGAAATACAATCCTTTCCCCTACTCTCTAGGTTATCTATTTGGTGTCTTCGAATGTCGGTGAAAGGCAGCAGCAACATTCTTGCCAAAACTAATGATGTGAATGCTTTTATACAACGGGAGATTACAGGAGTTTCCTTTCAAAAGTGTGAGGACAGAACAAATTGACAGCAAAAACATCACAGATAGAATGGCAGGAATTTAGGGAACTGGTGGTCCATAACTGAAAAAGAATATTATCAGAATCAGGGTCCCTTTAAAAATAATCTGAAATATGAATGACACACAGACAACTGATTCAATCCTGAATGATGCTCAGCCCATGTTACAGTAATTGGAGAGACCACCAGTTGGACATAGCACAGACATACTCCTCTAGACTGTAAACTCCCTCTAGACTGTAAGCTCATTATGGACAGGGAACATGTCTGCTAGTTCTGCTGTAGTATACTCTCCCAAGTGCTTAGTACAGGGCTCTGCACATGGTAGGTGCTCAAAAAATACCAATGATTGATATACACCATTAATTCATATTGAAAGAAAATGGAACGATGTTAAGGACAAAAATTCCCATTTAACTTCGGTACCTTTATTTACATGGCTAGCATTGTTTAAATAATTCATCCCTATGTATAATGCCTTCTAGACTTCTAACAACCTTGGTAGAAAATATCTCAATGGCTGAAATCCCTGTAGTTCAACAGGACACCAAGATTAGTTTTGAAACTATCTACACTCGTTGACATAAGCTGGTATGTATTGGATCATTTCATTTGGTTTGCTTGAGGATCTTCCATTCATTTTTCACACTCCAAAGGGGTTTCCCTTCCATTCTACAAAATCTGAATATGATAAGCAAGTTAGCAGGCAACTTGGGAACTTCAAATCTACCACATAAAGATGAGTTAGAGACATTTTTAAAAAGTACCAAAAAAACCCTTCTTAAAACAAGTCAGAGTACATAGAAAATTTAACCTGAAAAATACTTAGCCCTTTTTATTAATCACTGGTGCATAAAATTAAATTTTACTAAATGTACTGGGATGTTTTTTCAAGTCCCTAAAACGGGTTGATGAGCACTGAAGGGCTTTTTTTTTTCCTTTTGCAGAGTCTTATGGGTAAAGATGTAGGGAAAGGCTGAAGTGAGCGATTTATATTTTAGAGCCAGAAACTTCCTCCTGAAAGATAAACTGCACACAAGCTGAGACCTTATATGCCAAGTTTCAGCCTGGAATCATTATAACCCTTGAAAATAGGGGCTTATAATGAAAATATCGACAGCCCCTCAATTACAATGACACTAGCAGATGCTGCTATAATAAAGATTATTTCATGTTCCAATCAGTCCTAGTTTAAGAATATTAAATAAGATTTTTGTTGTTGTTGTTGGGTTTTTTGCTAGCAGTAAGTCCTTTCTTGTCATCCTTCACATCAGTGCATTAACAACTGCACACAGCTGCCAGAACACTAAGCTCATGTTTTTAAACAATTCTTACCAGCTTTCTTCCAGATCTCCTCTGGCACATATCCAGAAGCAGGCCTGTGTAGGAATTCCCGATGTGATTCTAAGAGGAGGAGAGGAAAGGGAGGAGGGGGAAGGGGGAAGGGAAATAGGGAGGGAAGAAAGCACCGTAAGCATTGCTAAATCAATACTCGAGATTTAGAGAAATGCTCATTCTTTAGTTTCTCTGGTCCCAATAAAACTGATACAAAACTAATAAATAATTGTGCATGTTTACACCTCAAAAATAAAACAAGTCAAGACACAGATTATTAATTCTAGGGCAAAGGAGTCTAATACTCTGAAATCCTTAAACTTCTTGAGCTCTTTGGAGGACAGGGACTTTGTCAGTTCTAATCATTTTTTATCTACTCTAGCCCTTAGTGTAGTGCTCAACACATATTAAATGCTTAATAAATACAATCCTCATCATAGTTATCAAAACAGATGTAAAAATACATCACTGGATCATATTTACCATGTTTAAAAGAAATGACAGTATTCTCGATGTACAGAGGAAAGGAGTTAGTGAAATATCTTCATCTGCTAATTATTTCTTTGAAGAAAAAGAAGAGTATGTTCTTACTGCTGGAAACCCCTACTTCAGGTGTACTATGATTTCTCCATATCTGTGACTCTATTATTTATATTTTGAAATAAGGCAGAGAGCCATTTCTCCATGTCCAAATGGATTCCCAATCCCAATTCTTTTCTAAAATCCACAGCCTTAAACATCTGACAATATGGTCTAATGGGTAAAGCACAGGCCTGTGAGTGAGGAGGAGTTCTAATCCTGACTCTGTCACTTGTCTGTTGTGTGACCTTGGGCAAGTCACTTAAATTCTCTCTCTTTCAGTTGCCTCATCTATAAAATGGGGATTACGACTATGAGCCCTATGTGGGGCAGGGACTGTATCCAACCCAATTACCTTGTCTCTACCCCAGTGCTTAGTACAGTGCCTGGTACATAGTAAGCGCTTACCCAATATGACAATTATTATTATTGCAATTATTATTTGACAAATTTAACCATGCAATGTATACATGGGTAGATATACATGGGTATAATTGGGGGAAAGAGGACTGTAAACAAATTACCCCATTAAATTCACATTTTTAATTGTTAAAAGACAGAAACATTCTTTATTTTAAATGGCTATATTTATGCTATGTTCATTAGCTACATAAATATAGTGTGAAAATGTCAATCCCAATGCTAAAGCACCAATTCTACTGGGAATTAAATGGTTGTTTTAGAAATTTTGTACAGAACAAATTAAAGAGTGTAGGTGCTTGCAGATGTAACAGTGTAAACTTGGTACACCTGACCCATTCAGTAACATATTCCTTCTTCTAGGTTTGAATAAAGAGTTTGCTAAGGGGTTAGTTATTCTTTAAATAAGGACCTGGAAAAATATATCTAATATAGACCTATTTAAGCAAACTGGTTACAATCAGTGGCAGTTATATAAATTCATTGCCCTATGGCACTAATTAGAAACTCTAGATTATAAACTCCTTGACAAGGATTGGGTCTAACTCTATCATACTCTCCCTAAAGAATTTAATACAGTGTTCTGCATGCAAGAAGCACTCAATAAATACTGTTGATTTATCAGTTAGTCCTCCCTGCAGCTCCAGTATTTATAGATTTGCTCCCTTTCTTTCAGATGGAAGGAAATGGAAGAGTCTGAGGAATCAAAGAAGAGGCCAGACAGCTGAGAGAGATGGCCTTTCAGAGTGGCATTGATTTTCAGACAGAGAAACACTTGCAAAGTTTGCTCTTCTCTGAAATCTCCCACTCAAAATCCATGATTTTATGAATACAATTGCCTCTGGATATGACTATGTGGTTATGGACTCTTCCAAAAGATGGGTGACAAACTAGAATAGGTGATGGAGTCCCTTTAATCGAAAAAAAAGCATTTTGGAATAAAAGACCAGATTTCAATAAGTCTAATTGGAACTTTGAAGGCCTGCTATACTATGATGACCATTTCCAAAAGATGTGAGAAAAACTCAAATAGTGATACCTTTAGCTATAAGTTACTGACATACAGAAAAAGGTTCTCTCTAAAAAAAAAAAAGCCAACTTCTGAGGATTACAGGGTAAAAAACCTGATGACAAGAAGGGCAGAAGATAATTACTGCCCTCCATAAAGAAAGGTAGGCAAAATCTAAAGGAAATTTCTAGTAAAAGTCAAATTCCTGACTTGTTTAAGGTAGACCTCGGAATACTGAAAGCACAGCGAATACCTTTTATTAAAGTACATATTCATTCATAAATTTGGAATTAGAGGGCTAAAGGGGCTCAACAAAGGGAAGTTGGGGAAGATACACTGCTCCACAGCAGGAGAACTGAAATTACTATATCAGTAAGAATTTGAACACATCCTCCCTGTGCTTTCCTATCACCACTGAGGCAAACTTCATGTGTAGTAACAGAACAGGTGTGGTGATAAGAACTTGGATTTTTACATATCAACGGCTGCCTGCCCTTGATATATATCATCAGCCAAGCCTTCTGTTTACCCCTAAACTTCACTCCCTAGAACCCAAGGACCTGCATGCAGTTGAGCAATTTAATCACAGAATTACCAGATTAAGCAGTTATTGCTGTAGATAACTTCAACTACGAACCTTAAACTTTTCTGAACTCATTATGGTCTTCTCGATCCCCTCCCCCCAGTCAACCCAACCCTGTCCTCCCTTTCCTGCATCCCCCATACTCTCAGCGTGGCTCAGTGGAAAGAGCCCGGGCTGGGGAGTCAGAGGTCATGGGTTCTAATCCCGCCTCCCCCGCTTGTCAGCTGGGTGACTTTGGGCAAGCCACTTCACTTCTCTGAGCCTCAGTTACCTCGTAAAATGGGCATTACGACTGTGTGCCCCAGGTGGGACAAGCTGATCATCTTGTATCCTCCCCAGTGCTTAGAACAGTGCTTTGCACATAGTAAGTGCTTAACAAATGACATCAGCAGCATCCAAGCCCTCCCCACCTCTTGCCCCACCCCTTCCCTCCTCCCCCACTCCATCCCTGTTATTCTAGCCCAGCTCCACCCCCACAGACCCCTATCAGCTCACTCCCATCCAACCCCTGGCTACCCGTCACCCCATCTCCTTTCTCCACACCCTCCCCACAGTCTCTGCCAAGTGAAGCCTATAGACCCCCAGCTCTATTATGGGAAAGCTTCCCTTCATCAATGACCTATTCCTGACCCAGACACTGCTGACCTCTAGCCACATCCTGCCTCTGGCCTGGAATGCCCTCTATCTTCATATCTGACAGAAGATCGCTCTCCCCTTCTTAAAAACCTTTCTGAAGGCACATCTTCTCCAAGAGACCTTTCACAATTACGTCCTCATTTGCATTCACAATTACGTCCTCATTTGCAATGCACCCCCTCCCTCAGCATCACAGCACTCATCCATGTTTTTACAGGTCATGTGTTTATATTAATGTCTGTGTCGCCCTCTAGACTGCAAGCTCATTGTGGGCAGGGAATGTATCTACCTACTTTGCCATACTGCACTCTCCCAAATATAGCACTCTGCACACAGTAAGTGCTCAATAAAAACAACTGATGGTTCAATACAATTGACTGATTGTTTTCATGCCTAATTCAATCCTGGAATCGAAAGCAAATGTAATTTCTTAACTCTCTATTTTGTTCAGCAGTTTTCTTGTCACTTCCAAGAACTCTTTAAATAGCACTCAAATGATAAGGAAATATTTTATATAACTCCGGGGTTATTCTCTGCATAACATATAATGTATGTAGCTTTTTTAAAATATGAAGCAAACAAGCGTTTTCCAGTCAATCAGACAGATGGTAGTTGAAGCCATGGGAGCGAATGAGTTCTCCCAGGGAGTGGATGTATTTGCACTTAGTACAATGTTCTGCACACAGTTAAATGCTCAACAGAGACCACTGATTGATTGAAAAGCAAATGTCATTGATTGAAAGACTGCAGAAGATCACAGACCCTGTTTAAAATTTGCTCAAGTATATATGTCAGTTGAAAAACTTGGCTTCAACAAAGCTTGGCTAAATGCCCAGTAGTCTGATTGGACTTAGACCAAATTATCAAAAAGAGAACTTAAAATAAAAACAGCTATTCATTTGACTAATTCTTAATCATTATACACACTCAGAGGCCCTATACTGCAAGAGTTGCATTTTTGCACAATCCCACGTTAAGGAAAACTCATGCAATAGTAACCCAGATTCAACGCCATGCACAGCACATGGGCACACAAGAAATGGGTGCCTTTTTTTTCTTTCCAAAAAGGTGGTTCACTGGAACTTTCCAGGCTGACATCGGAAGACTGTTACCTATTTCCCAGTGACACTCAGGCTAAAATGCTTAGTGAAGACAAATGATAGAACTGAGTGTTAACTGATCTACCACCCTAACCAAAGAATAGTGTTGGGGAAAAGAAAAAGGAAGAGGAGAGGGAGAAGAAACAAGCCCTCCTGGGCTCAAAGAATGATCACTGCTATTACTTCCAGAAACTGCTTTGATCAGGAAACGATGCTACTCTGGGCCTGGGGCAAATGCACAGCAGTGATGGGTTATTTTACAGAAGTAGTGACAGTATGTCATCCCTCCAGTCAGAGATTAGCACTGCTTATGACTAGATATGACCTCCACCCCCCACAGATTTTTAAAGCCCAGCTTGGCATTTCCACCTTCCCTATCCCGGCAGTCCCATCTCCAAGCTGGAATTCCATATCTAAAATTCAACAGTCTCCAGTTGATTTTACCCAGGAGCAGCAGAGCCCTGGAACATGCCTAGAGTAAAGATATCACAATATAATGCCCTATGTGTTCTGCAATGTTCCCCATTGGACTGTAAGCTCCTTATGGGCAGGAAACATACTACTTCTATACTCTGTACTTACCAAGCACCTAGTGGAGTGTACTCAATCAATGCCATTACAACAACCTGCAAATACATCTATACCAGGACCAGTGCCTCATTTCCATTGTCTCCACCAGTGAAGATTCTCACCAGTGGGGCAAACACTAAAATGTTTCCCAAACTAAATGCACTGTGCATATTTGTATATATTATTAATTTCCCTATTCATTTCGTTAATGAGGTGTATATCTCCATGGTTCTATTTATCTTGATGATGTTGTCTTGTTTTGTTTTGTTCTGTTTTGCTCTGCTGTCTCCCCCGTTTAGACTGTGAGCCCGTTATTGGGCAGGGATGGTCTCTATCTGTTGCCGAATTGTACATTTCAAGCGCTTAGTACAGTGCTCTTCACATAGTAGGCACTCAATAAATACTACTGAATGAATGAATACAAAGGAACGGCGAATGACCTCAAAGTCAGAAGGAAGTTTCCCAACAATGAAATTCACATCAGTGCCGAATTGCAGAAAATAGACTGCTTATGGACCCTTTAAAAAAAAAATGATTGGGCATTTCTGAAAACATTTCCAAATGCAAAATCTCACAGGGGGCAATTGTTCTTATTAATAGTCAACTGAAAACAAAAGGTTCATACTAATGGGCACTTCTTATTTTGGCAATTTGGCAAGAGGAAACACCTCCCAGCCATAGAAGCTCCTTTCTTATCCAATAGTGCTTGCTTCTTGGGAGGCTATTTCTTGGATCGTATGAGTTTCCATTGTCCCAAAATGCATGATGAAATTTACAAGGCCAAATCAGATTCTTCCAGCTGAATTTGCTATGAATGAATGAATGAATGAATGAATGAATGGTGACTTTGAATTTACAACTCTTGGGTGTTTGAAAGGTTTTGATTATCCAAATTTAGTTGTATTAAGGTAGGTGCTATACTGTAGCTGCTCAAAGCTTCTATAACAAAGACTAGTTAATAATAATGGTATCTGGTAAGCGCTTACTATGCACCAAGCACCGTAGCAAGTGCCGGGAGGGATAAAAGCAAATCGGGTTGGACCCAGTCCCTGTCCCACATGGGGTTCACAGTCTCAATCCCCATTTTACAGATGAGGTAACAGGCACAGAGAAGTTAAGTGACTTGCTCAAGGTCACACAGCAGACATGTGGCAGAGCCTAGATTAAAGCCCATGAGCTTCTGTCTCCCAGGTCTGTGCTCTATCCACTACATCTAGTTCTCAGGAATATGACTGATGTGCTGAAAGAGGAGAATTCCTAATGAAATAAAGAAAATTTCAGGGTTCTACCTGCATCCTTTCTTGTTGGTTGTTTTTTGGCCAAAACCATTTCACCTCCAGGAATACACCCTTGAAATATTCACACATCCTAAAATCATATTACTAAATTCCTCAGTACCATCTTGTTGTCCACTCTTACCACTCATCCACTCCTCAATGCATTAATGGGACCAAATATTTCAGGATAAGCCCAACAAGACTGCCTTACTGACTCACTTTTACACTTGATCCCAAACCCCACAGCACTTGAGTACGAATCCTTATACTTGGTTGTTTCCCCTCTCTGTAATTTAATGTTGACTCCCCCATTAGACTATATGCTTCCTGTTGGCAGGGATCATGTCTACAACTGTCCTGTCTTCTTCCAAGAGCTAAGTACAGTGATCTGCACAGAGTAAGAACCCAATAAATACCACTGATTGACTCAAAAATGGGCCCATCAGGCCTGAATACAAACTTTTTTTCCAGGTTCCCACCCAGTAGAGGTGATAGGTAAAAGAGGGATGGCTCATTTGAATAATGCTTGATGATTCTGGCTTTGTATTACCAATAATATTAATGATAATTATGGTACTTAAGCGCTTAATTTACGCCAAGCACTGTTCTAAGCGCTGGGGTAGATACAAGGTAATCGGATCGTCCCACGTGGGGCTCACAGTCCTTATCCCCATTTTACAGACGAGGTAACAGTCACAGAGAAGTTCAGTGGCTTGCCCAAGGTCACACAGCAGACAAGTGGCGGAGCCGGAATTAGAACTCATGCCCTCTGACTCCCAAGCCTGTGCTCTTGCCACTAAGCCACGCTACTTCTAAGTGACTAAGAAGTGATTAAGACTTCTAAGCCTCCAAGTTACTGAGCATCAGTGAGGCCCTGGCAGAAACAGCAGAAACTCCTGAGGAAAACAAAATGAAGATGTCATTCTCTGTTTTGCTTGATCAGACCTGCAGTCTTGACTCAGTCTGTACAGATCCCTACTTTCATGAGTTTGCTGCTGCATTCTTGTAAAATGTCACTGGATCTTCAGTTTTAAACTCAATGAAACATACTTAAAATAATGAGAATCTATGAGAAATTGTTTCTTCCATTTTTTTATTTTTCAAATTCCTTTCTTTGAATATTGCTTCTTTTAATCCTTGTGTAAAGGGATCTGATTACAGATTTTTCCTCCATACTTAGATGATGAAGTCTTTCTTAACCTTAGATTTTACCATTTAAGGATAAAAATGCACTTACATACTAGATTTCAGAAATCTCTACTATATTTTGAGAAATGTCTTTTGATTCTACAATACCCAATACCCATGTCTGAGAGAAAGATATCTTCAAAGGTTTAGAAAGTAGATGAGATAACTATCTAAATGGAGATATCCTACCTTCCTTAATGAGTAGGCTACAGATATATTGATATCAAGGAAACATATTTTGAAAGTGTGGATGAGAAAACTAAACTTGAATGTGTATAAACCTCATAATAGCTTGATCACTGTCATTCTGTCATGTCAAAATGACAACCAGAGCGTGGTAGCCTTGAGGATTTGGCAACCACCTGAAGAAAGTGAGTTTCCTAACTTCTGAAAAGGATTATGTAAGGCAGCAACTTCTGTCAGCCTTTAAAATGAAGGGGGAAAAAGATGAAGTGTTCGTTTTCAAATCTCCCCCATTAACGTCTAAGCTGTTCATCATTCTGTACTTCCCAATCGTCTAGTACAGTGCAGTGCCCTAAGCGGGCGCTCAGTAAATGTTGCTACCTCTTCTTCTAGCGCTAGCAATAAAGATAAAGGAATCCAGGAAAAGATAGATTTGGCATGTGAATATACTTGCCAGAAAACATGAAACATACTATATTAATATGTTAAGTAAAATCAATCAAAATGAATGAAATGATGAGCAAAGAAGTCATGTTGAACACTGAAAGATGGAAAAATGGGGAAGGGACTTCTAGAGCAGAATCTGTTCATTCTTGGCAAAAATATCAATATTTATCTTGCTGCTTGTTTCCTGGAGACAAAAGAAAACATAAATGGACAGAAGACCAATCCCGTGTGAAAATGTCATGAAGGCTAGGAAAAAGCCGAAAGGGTCATCTATGATGTAAGAGAGAGATGAAGATGGACTACACTTACGACAGAATGGAGACCATTGGATAATAGATACAGCAAGGGTCGCCATCAGTAAGCATGAAGGGATGAGCTGATAGCCTTTGAAGGACCAATGTGGTCAGTTTTTGGCCCAGGACAGCAGTGCTCAAAGGTTGGCAGCACCTACGTATGGCCTTCATCCTGCAGTGGACAGAATGAGGCTGTGATCATGATGATATCTATTACACAATCCATCAAAAGACAGGAAAGATTAAGTGAGAGATCATTTTAGCAATTCACAGCTAGCAATTCAGAACTCTAAATCCGAAATTCAGGAATCTAAGTCCAATTCTCAAACTCAGGACTGGTGGTAGCTCCAAAACAGAGATTTCTAAGAGACTCTAATATCTCCCTAGCTGTGCCTGGTTTGTAAAGAAAGTAGGAGGAATCACTTGTCCAGTATAACTGACTACTCCCTAAGCCAACATGGTCAGCACAGAGAATTCAGGGAAGATTGATAAGAGAAGGTCATTTCAGATAGTTAAGTTTCGAAGAGATCACTACATTCACCTCACTAAACATTGACAAAATGCATAAACCATTGTTTAACAATATTTAGTTATAGACTTCTCTAAGGCAAAGAAGAAATAGTATTGTCACATACCTATGAGTGAAGATTGTAACTTACACACTAGCCTTTCAATATGCATCCTTTATCTTTGGCAAGGCAGTTATTTCCTTTTTTTTTTTTAGTTTCTACAAGGAGTGGAATATACTTGGGAATTATTATTTAGGTTATTTTCAAAGCACAATTCCTAATGATCCATCACATTTTGGGCCTCTCGGTGCTCAACTTGGCATCTTGGATAACACCCATTCTTGATTCCAATATAATCTTTAAACCATTATTAACGAAGGCAGCTCAGCTACTAAATATGCAGCTCTGCTGTATGTTGGCCTTTTTTTCTAAAGAGAAGGCTCTCAGATGTTAAAATTCCTGAAAAAGTTCATCTCATTTTTTTAGAGCCTGGTCATTTAATTTTGCAAAATGACCATAACTAGAGAGGTTTTAAAAATTTCACTGGGTCACTGTTTCATCATTAATTCAACCTCCTCTTGGGGTCATACTGATGTCTTCCAGGAATGTCATCTTCAATTGAAGAGCTAGATTCTGAATTAGCAGAATTCTGGCGAGATTCCATTTAATCAAAAAAATGACAATGATTTCGCTTCTATAAACCCACCAACTATTCTCTAAAAGAAGGTAACAAAAATATTTTTAATATCAGCCTTTGTAGGAAAACACCAAAACAGATTTATTCAGATGAAGGTATGCTACAATTCTGACATCCACCACTCGTTTCAAATGTTTATCTTCTGGACGTGTGGTGTGGAACTATCCAAATTACTGTTATTTGATAACCTGAGTTATTCTACCCCACTCAGATTGCACAGCTTTTTATAATTCTGGAAACTGGACAGATAACTATCTTTCTTTTTTACCTGTAAAAACCATTCTCTATTGAGTAAGTGTCCACCTAATTATTCCAGTTCTGCAGTTTCCTATCCCAGATCTATCTCTACTAATACATGGATTCTCAGAAGATTGTACAGAACAGGAGATGACAGAGAGATGCATAGAGCCTGGTATAAGCAGAAAAGTCTATAAGACTTCAGAGACAGATGTCTGGATTGATTCAGAGACTCTCATAAACAAAAGATGTTGTAATGAAAGTACTTAGAGGAGAGACTATAAGAGGAAACCTGTGAGCAGGCATGTAGTAAAGAAGCCAGATATCTAAAGAGCCAAAGATGAATTAGGAATTGTGGAAGAGTCTATAGGGGTTACTCTGCTGATGAGTAAGAACCTCCAAAACTACCGAAGCACTCATGTTCTTCTTATTATTGATGAATGAATCAAAGCTATTTCATTTCACTGTAATTGTTCAGTGCTGAACACACATAACGTTAGGTTAAATTATTGTGCTGTTTGCATGCTAGAGACAACCTACAAATATCTGATGCATAGCACTGTCCTACAAGGTACAATAGAAAGCCTAGCAATTTACCCCACACATAAAGGAGAGTCATAGCTTACTATTGTATTTTAATAAGCACATTCTTTGAGATTTACTTGCAAACTTATGTAAGATGAAGTTTGTTTTGTTATGGAGGACCCCAAAATAACCAGTCAGCAGTATTTTGAGTGTCCACTACATATAGAGCACTTAAGGGTTGCAATAAGCTTAAAAAAATAACCAAATTACCTACACACATTCATAAATCCCTTACATTATCCATCAATATAGACCACAAGAAGTAACACATCACCCTAAAATATCCTTACACCTAACTCCTCTAGACTGTAAGCTTATTTTGGGCAGGGAATATATCTGTTTATTGTTGTATTATACTCTCCCAAGTGCTTAGTACAGTGTTTTGCACACAGTAAATGCTCAATAATATGATTGAACATTCTGTTTAGAACAGCACAAAGACTATTTTAAGTCAGTCTCACTAAGTTTCCATGCCATTTTTCAATTATGAATTTTCATTTTGCTTCGGAGAAAAATTCCATATTCTAAAATTCAGTTCAAAGAACTTCTAATCATATTGTTTAGGACCCCCAAAGGTACTTTATAATATTGTAATTCAAGGATGTACCAGAACAGTTAAATTACCATGAATTTTCATGATGTAAGCCACTTAACTATTTGTTAATTAGGAACTTGCAGTGCACTCTAATGTGCCTGAATGATAATGAGGATGAAGCTTAGATGATGGGAGCATGTTACTAAAGAAAAAAAAAAAAGAAAAGTTTCAACCCACAAGGGATCTTAAGGTAATAGTGTTGGATAACTGTTACATTTAGGTTGTGAATTCTAAACCTGTTGTGTCCTTCCATCTAGGAGTTGGGCCCATTGTGCTCTCTCTGTTGTACCTGCCACCTAAATCCAATCTCTCTGGCACTGCAACATTTCTCCATCAATCCTCCTGCTACATCACCCCAAAGAGGTGACATCAGAGGAGACAAGAATGTCAGGGGTGGAACAGGGAGGACTCATATCCTGACAACATATATTGCTTGTCTTCCATGATCCTCTTAAAAGATGCAGGATCTCAAAAATGGATGCATTTCCATATTCAGGACAGGATAAAATCCTCCTTTAAAAAGCTTTCAATGGGAAGCTGTGAAATTTTGTACTTCCCAGCCTCTTCATTTAAATTTTGGCTTAACTTCCCTCTTGTTTGCATGCCAGAATCTGTCAAATATTGTCTTACACACCATTAAGACTTTGTAATCTCTTGTAAATAACATCAATTAACTGAGTCCAACTTTTGTTGAACTTTGCAAAGTCTTAGGAATGCTTCCAGACATAGAATTTCACTATATATATATATATATATATATCAGTCAGCTTGGTAATTAATAGGGAAACAATAGCATTAAGATCAGTAAAAGTGATAGTTCATGGTAATTTTAAAATATCAAGTGAATTTCATGAGTATGCTTAAATGAAGTTGCCTAATTAAAGATGGCTAAAGTTTATGCCTCTACTTCAAGGGTATTCCAAGTATCATATTCCACGGATATGTCATACAGCATTGACTTTCCTAGGAAAATATATTCATTCACTTTCAAACCCCATCCTGACAAATATGCCAAAGATGGATGCTTATCTTCAGGACTGGAAAAAAAAATATGTAAACCTTGTAAAAGTTAAAATACACACACACACATAAAAAAAAAAAAAAACCTTACTATTTTCTGAGTTACAGATAAATCTAATGTGAAACACAGACACACAAAATCACTCACCTCCCATATTTATTCTTATTGCTTTTTGTTCCTGCATTTAAATGAACTTGATCTAAGAAACTGTCCTAGAAGAATTTAACCTTGATCTAAGAACTGTCCTAGAAGAATTTACCTTCCAGATGCTGCTTCTATTATTAACTGAATTGATAAAATCTTGTCCTTATTCCCCCCATTTAAAAGACATCAAATCAACATGTTTTAATCAGTATTATGGTATCAAGCATTTAGTGGACATGTCCATTGAATTCACAATTCATCAACTACAAGAAGCTATTCCTGACTATTCCCTGCCTCACTGGGAACACCATCCCCCATAAGTCTATATCATTTCTTTACACTCATTTCCTACTGTTGTTTGTTTCCCTGCTTTAGACTGCAAACCTGCCTGTCATGTTTAGAACATCATGTTGCACAAAACAGGCACTAAAGACATACCAGCACTATTTTTGTATGTGACTCTCACCATTTCTAAAATGTAGACAGTAATTAGCTGACTTGAGGGGTGGTTTTAATCAGGGATTATTTTTAAGAATCCTATCTACATGGTTCCTTTATATCCACTTTAGGATATATTTTGCACCATCAGTGATTTTGAGTACTCTATTTACTCCCCATTTATATTTCACTGGAATCAGATTCAGAATTTCAAAAATGTTGTTGTTGAGCTAACACCCCTGCCGGTTTCTTTTTCTCTATTTTTCTTTCTCTTGTATCTGCCCTTCCTTGTACCTGTTACCCATCCTCCCTGTTACAGTTCCCAGCTTATCTATTCTATACCAAAAAACCTAAGAATATTGGGTAATGACCTGTTATTGTTTTTTAATGCCTGTACTAAATAGGAGTAAGAAGGACCTGAGTTCTAAACCCGGCTCCTTCCCTTGTCCAACTGGGTGAACTTGGGTAAGTCATTTAACTTCTGTGGGTCTTAGTTACCTCATCTGTCAAATGGTGATTAAGACTCTCAGCCCCATGTGTAACATGGACTCTGTCCAGCCTGATTAGCTTATTCCTAATAACAATTATGGTATCTGTTAAGCGCTTATTATGTGCCAGGCACTGTACTTGGTGCTGGGGTGCATACAAATGAAACAGGCTGAACACAGTCCCTGTCCCACATGGGGCTCACAGTCTCAATCTCCATTGTACAGATGAGGTAACTGAGGCCCAGAGAAGTAAAATGACTCGCCCAAGATCACCTAGCAGACAAGTGGCAGAACCAGGATAAGAACCTGGGATCTTCTGACTCCCAGGCCCGTGCTCTATTCACTAGGCCACTCTGCTCAGCACTTAGTCCAGTGTCTGGCACATAGTAAGCATTTATCAAATATCATTAAAAAAAATGGTATCAGACTGAGATGTGAGTATCTGAGATGCAGTCATGGGAAGGAGAGATGTCAGGCTGCCGAGCTCTGAGAGATTTCCATCCCTGTGGAACAGTTTTTACACATTAAGCCTCTGCAGAGTTCCCCTTATGTTAAGGCTGTCCTTTTAAACATTACAAACTTTTCTGTACATTTGCTAAATGCGCATTTGTGCAAATGATCCATTCTTCTGGATCATCAAATCAGAGAGAAACCAGCAGGTTAGAGGTTTTCTTGCATATTTAGTAAGCTACATTTAATTACTAAAAATACTAAATCGAGGTTGGTAATTTTCCATTCAGCTTTTTCAATAGGATAATAAGCAACATATATTTCATGCAACGTAAAATATATGCATTCATTCATTCATTCGATCGTATTTATTGAGCGCTTACTGGGTGCACAGCACTGACCTAAGTGCTTGGAACGTAGATGTCTACCCAATATAGAATATCTATACCTACGCACATATATACGTATATACTTGTGTATAATATACTGCGTGTGTACTCTGTGTATATACTATAGGTTCCCAAAGGCATGCATGGACTGGGTTCTGTTGACAGCATTAGTTTTGGGGGTTTATTTGTCTTGATTGACATATTCTAAACAAACTTACAAGCTTCGCCTAGACCCCGATGCCCACGGTTTAAAGCACAATGAACCAGTCAAAGATTCATTCTGCTTTTTGCCCTAAAAGGGGTAAGTAGTAAATGCCCTAAAGTACCGAGGGGGACTGGATCTGGATTCACTGGACTCTGTTGTCTGGAGTGGCTGCTGCTGCTACTGCTCCCGCTTTTTTTTAAATCCTCAGCGTCGCTGTACCGCCGGACCCAGTAATTCAGCTCCTCGCGGTCCGCTTCCTGACATCGCCTTAGCACAGTGAGAGAGCGCCTTGTTTTTTCCACCATGTCCATTATGCAGTTTAACAGCTATTGGAAAAGAAAAGAAAAGCAAAACACATAATAATAATAATGATGGCATTTGTTAAGCGCTTACACTGTGCGAAACTCTGTTCTAAGCGCTGGGGGGGATACAAGGTGATCAAATTGTCCCACATGGGGCTCACAGTCTTAATCCCCATTTTCCGGATGAGGTAACTGAGGCATAGAGAAGTTTAGTGACTTGCCCAAAGTAACAGAGCTGACAAGTGGCGGAGCCCCGATTAGAACCCATGACCTCTGATTCCCAAGCCCGGGCTCTTTCCACTGAACCACGCTTGCTCAGTTGATGGGATTTACTCATTGACAGGCCTCATTTATAAACATTTAACATTTTCTAGGTGACTGAAGGAATCAGATTTCTGAAATGTGACAATGGCAAAAGGAGAATGTGTGCAGTTCACACAAACATATACATACATAAACACCAATTAAGCACGATTAAGAGATGTATGGAAAATAACGCATATCTTTTTTTTTTAGTTTTAATGTTAAATAATATCATCTATATTGTTTCAGTGAATTCAGAGAACAAGGCTGACTGGCTTAAGGCACAGGGAAATATCAGAGATATTAGTGGGAATTTTTCCTCTTCTCCTTATCTTTCTCCTGCAAAAATCAGCAGGCTCAGAATTTGTCTGGACCCAGTAAGTTGGAGCTGAAACAAGCTTTTCAGAATAAAGCAGCATTTTAAATTGGCTTTGAAGATATATATGTACAAGATTGATTTGAGTCTTTCTGTCGAGGCCTAAATACATCTGTCACAAAGAGCGGCTAAATTGGAACAACTTCTTTTAAAAATATAATTCTTAATTCAACAGCATATAGTCATGGCAGATTTCCTTTTCAGCAATAGGGCCATATAGCATGTTTAGAGCCTTAATAAATATAGTTTGTTCATTTTACCTTACACCAAAGACAAAAAAGCATTAATACACAGATCTTTAGTAGCGTCTTACATGGTCAAGGTGTTTCCACTCTTCGGCCCATTCTCTGTCGGTTAGTCTGTGATCAATCATTTCTTCTTGACGTGTGCCATGCAACCCTAAAGAGGCAGACAAAAAGGATCCCATTACCCCACAGCTTTTTCATATAATCTCTTAAAGATATACCTACAAATATGCACTGATCAAATGTAGGCCACAAAGAAATGGATTTGTTACCTGAAAATCATTACTATTTATAAAAGGAACATAGAGCCCTTCCATATTTTCAATCTGGATTCTCTTGGGCATCATTTGGTGAGTAGGCAAGAAGGGAAACGGGTAGCACAAATGTGATGATAAAAAAAAGGGAAGAGCACATTATGCAAATCAATGATAAATATTGATGTTAATTTATCTGACTTCCACAAGAATATATTGATTAACTGGACCCCAATGTTTTCTTGGGTAATTCCCATTAAAGTCAATCAAAATATCAAATAAATGTGCTGTAAATGAACATCAACTGGTGACCATCAGTAATGTAACCATTATTGCTGTATTCTGAAAATAAATCCTATGAAATAAAAAGCATAAAATATTCTCTACCAATGAGTTAATCATGAAACAATAATTTATATTTGATGATGATGGTATCTGTTAAGCGTTCTTTCTCTATGTGCCAAGCACTGTTCTAAGTGGGAGGTATACACAAGGTAATCAGGTTGTCCTTCTTGGGGCTCACAGTCTTAATCCCCATTTTACAGATGAGGGAACTGAGGCACAGAGAAGTTAAGTGACTTGCCCAAGGTCACACAGCAGACAAATGGCGGATTTGAGATTAGAACCCATGACCTCTGATTCCCAAGCCCGTGCTCTTTCTACTAAGCCATGCAGCTTCTCATTTGGAGACATTTGTTTCCAAAAGGCTGTGTATCATGCATACAATATTTTAGGTTAAAAGACAACACTGTTTCCCTGTTGCAAGTTTTGGTTTTTTTTGGTACCCTTGAGAAGAGGAAGTCAAGCAATGGGAAGTGACAACGATGGCTCTCATGCAATATTTTAGGTAAAGAGACAACACTGTTTCCCTGTTGCAAGTTTTTTTTTTTTTTTGGTAGCCTTGAGAAAGCCAAGCAATGGGAAGTGACAACGATGGCTCTCAGGGAGCTGAAAGGCTTCTTTGACAACGATGGTTATAGTCTTTGGGTCAGAAGTGATTCTAAAGTACGATGGAAGTTTCACCAATAGCTCCAGTGACACCCACGAATGGTGGCCATCTTATTTTGGAGAAATAAGTTTATTGACTAAATACAAGACTATACTTGATAGATCCTGAGCCATGATCTCAACTGTAACCAACATGTGCAAACGTGTGACACATTTTGGGGTTCCCTGCCCTCCAAAATAAAAAGAAAAAAGTAAGAATTAAAACATAAACCCAAGGAAAGTTACTGGATTCGAAAGACATTTGAAATAAAAAATGTCAGTGCCACCTATTGGTCAAAAAGTAAAATAGCAAATGCTTATTGCCAACAAAATTCAAATATATCCTGGAAAAATAGTATTTAGCTTTTGCTGTTTTGATAATTTCATGTCAAAATTTTTGCAATAGATAATCTACTATGGCTTCCATTATTGTCTGTCTTTTGGATAAAAGCATCGCTGTTAAGATTGTAATCACAGGAAATGATTGGAGATTGATAGAGCTTTGAATGTACCAGTAACTCTTGGGATAAAAGAGAATGAAATTAAGATACCCTCAGAAGGAGTTCGGAGATTTTTGGATGGTTTGAAATTTTAAAAGTATATGGATAATATTAAAAGACCTAAGATTTGCATTGAGCTATTTTTTCCATTTAAGAACTTAGCTTGAACTGATAAAACTGAATTGTCTGAAAACTATGTAGACAGTTGTCACCTGACACAATTCATTAAACAGTGTGGCTCAGTAGAAAGAGCACAGGCGTGAGGTCAGAGGTCATGGGTTCTAATCTTGTCAGCTGTGTGACGTTGGGCAAGTTACTCAACTTCTCTGTGTCTAAATTACCCTGTCTGTAAATAGGGATTAAACTGTGAGCCCCACGTGGGACAACCTGATTACCTTGGATCTCCCCCAGGGCTTAGAACAGTGCTTGGGACATAGTAATTACTAAACAAATACCATTTTTGTTATTATTATTACAATGCTTAGAAAAAGGGTGCAGTTTGCATTGGTGAAGACTACATCTGACTGAAAAATAAGTGATATAACAAACATTGAAGAGTAAGTTTCAATTAAACAGTACTTTCAGTATCTATTTGTTTAACTTATTGAGTAAAAAAATTCTACTTTTTTTGTGTTTGGTTTGTTTATTCGTCATAGGATTTGCCTGTCAGAGTGACAAAACACTTTTCCTGGCTTCTTTTACAAACTGAATCCATTTACATGATCTATTTCTATGAATATCCATAAAATACTTAATGAAAAAAAAATTTTCAAGTTTTAAAATACATACTGCAGGATTTGAAACTGAGAGAGGGATCAGGAGTCTGACGTGCTAAATCAGAGAAAAAATGGCTGCCTGGTTAAAACACTATAATTTTTCTTCATTCTCAAGGATCTACTTTACATTAACACATGTTAAAATTTCCTGAGAAAGCACCTTGAAATAACTTTGTACTAGAACTATTAAATTTATGTTAATATAATTAAAAGGTAGGGGATAGATTTTAAGATATCACATGCAAGGCAAGGCATATAGATTTTTAATACATAAAGGGACCAATCATCTTGCAATGTGAGTACATAATCGCTACATTTAGCAGAATTACTTTCTAGTTCATTCATTCAGTAGTAATTATTGAGCAGTTACTCTGTGCAGAGCACTGTACTACTAATAATAATATTGGTGGTATTTGTTAAGTGCTTACTATGTGCAAAGCACTGTTCTAAGCACTGGGGGGATACAAGGTGATCAGGTTGTCCCAAGTGGTGCTCACAGTTTTAATCCCCATTTTACAAACTGAGGCACAGAGAAGTTAAGTGACTTGCCCCAAGTCACACAGCTAGCAAGTAGTGGAGCCGGGATTAGAACCCATGACCGCTGACTCCCAAGCCCAGGCTCTTTCCACTGAGCCACGCTGCTTCTCCACTTGCAAAGTACAATACAGTAATAGACAGTCCCTGCCCACACAGGCTTGCACTGTAGTTTGCATTGGAACTGGTGTTTCACATCATAAAATTTGCTTTTTAAAGTTTGGTCAATAGTCTAAAAGGGGTATTTCAAAGTGTCCAAAGACTTTAAAGGAGGGTCTTAGGCTCCCTTAACAGTTTACTGCATAGAGGACTCTGTGATCATCTCCAGGACAGTGAGGTTTGCAGAAGTGACCCTAACATATTCTCTTACTGAAGAATTCAAATTGGAAACCCAGAAATTATTAAGAGGACTAAGTTTATTGCTCTGTGATGATAACAACGTGGGTAAAAGATAAAACAAAATAATTAAAAATGCCACTGTACTTCATGCTCCTTTATGGCAAATGCCCACAGTCTTTGTCTCAACTAAACTAAAACAGTATAAAATACCGAGAGGCTTTGATTGATGTGAAGAATTTACAAATTAGGTGAAAGCATGTGTCTGAAGCAATATTGCCAGGTTTATTCTGATGGGGAATGGCCTTATTCTGTGAAGCTCGAGAGAATGAATACTACTACTTCTTGAGAGAGGCTGAAATGCTCTTTCAATGATGCGAACAGGTTGACATCATGGTTACAGGATCAGGCTTAGAGGAGTGGTTAGAAGTGTTTCAAAACCACTTTCTCTTGTGAAAGGTGCATGTTATGCTCCAGTCAGTCTCAGACGATATAGCTTGAGGACAGGAAGGCGTTTTGTCAAATAATCCACATCTAGGGATAGCAAATCTATTTGAAGGCTCTTCAGTTATGGTAGCTAAGGGAACTTTTAAAAGTCTAGTTAGGGGGGATAGTTCTATCTTAGCTATCTTCAATTATTACGTCTCAACTATTACAACTTCCTGCAAGTCCATTATGGTCAGAAGATCCATATTAAAATATTTCCAATGCTTTTGATGGCTTCTTGCTCCTCCATTTCTAAAGGATGGAAGGAAGGAAGGAAGGAAGGAAGGAAGGAAGGAAGGAAGGAAGGAAGGAAGGAAGGAAGGAAGGAAGGAAGGAAGGAAGGAAGGAAGGAAGGAAGGAAGGAAGGAAGGAAGGAAGGAAGGAAGGAAGGAAGGAAGGAAGGAAGGAAGGAAGGAAGGAAGGAAGGAAGGAAGGAAGGAAGGAAGGAAGGAAGGAGTGGAAATGGGCCTGCAAATCATTCTCTTCTGATGTGCTGATCTTTGACCCAAACTTAGCAACTTTATTGGTTGGGTCTTGGATATCAAGAAGGCGCAAGACAGCTCTCAATTCAGGTGCCGTCTAACCGTCTCTTCTCCAGTCCTGGATTTCGTGCTGTTTTCTCTTTTAAAATCTCAGGGATCATGAAGAATGTGGAAGGATGTCACGAAGTTGTAAAGATTTGGGAGTTAGGCAGTACAAGAATTGAATTAGTCTTTTCTATAAAAATCACAGAAGATAGGCGATGAAAGGCACAACTGAAACATGCCATGGCAAAAGCGATCTAAAAGTAAGAATGGTTAGATGTACAAACACATTACTGTGTAAAGCAGACTAGAGTTGCAAGAGAATCCTATTGGTGATGAAAACTCATACAAGCATACACGAGTATGCAGTCTCCGAAACGCTTAGTACAGTGCTCTGCACACTTTAAGCACTCGATAAATAAGACTGAATGAATAAATACACACAAACACTGGCCCAGCTGCTTAAAAAGTATTTTAAATGTTAATAAGCCTCTTCTGTGGAGACTCAAGAAAGAGAGGAAGAAACTCTAAGATATGTTTTACAATGACAGAGATAAAGTGGAAAACAAAATTCTTTCGGAGATTTAAAGAAAAAAAGCCATGTTTTCCTTTGCATCCTTACCCATAGTTCTGTTTCTGTCCCTGAGGTCCCTGTGGCTGGGGTGTCTGTAGGAGTCCCTGTAGTGGTGAGCAATGGCCATATCATCCAATCGATAATGCTGAGGTGGAGGTGGGGTAGGGTGAGGCATACCATTGGGCTGGTAAGATAAGCTGTTATTTGGACTGTACCGCTGGCCCGGACTAATAGTGCATGGCCGCTTGCTTGGATGCTCTGAGTGCAAAGGCTCTCTGTCAAAGCCATTTTCTTTGGTTCTGGAAAAAAAAAGTTTCATTTCACAATTCAATCCACAACCAGCCTTGTAAAAGGGTCACTGAGCTCATTCTTTAACACGGATGTCTCGAATGCCTCTCTCGGAGCTTCACCCACGATGGCCGAATACTCGAGGAAGTGAAACAAGGCCCCAGATTCTTTCTAGAATTAGAAGTCTTTGCAAAAATAGTCACTCTGCGCTTGCATCTACTTCCTCTCCTGATTATCTGCCAGTATTTAGGAGAGGATATTTCATTTCCTCTAAAGTTAAATAAATCTCTCTTCAGATGAAGTTGATTTGGTTAGAACACAAATAAATGGAAGTTGAGTTGTCCTCAAACAGGATGCATGTTTTCTTTTAAACTGTAAAGCAGAGCATCATTAGTGTTACCGCTGAATACTGAGGATCCATTCTGATGTGAAGTCAAATGGTACTTACTGTCATCATGCACAACCCAACTGAGTTTTCTTGGGGGAAAGTCCATGTAACTAATCCTACTTTTCCAAATTGGTGTCTAGAAAGATCAACTGAGCATAAAAAGGGTAAATAAAGTAATTTAGGGTGTCTGGGCTACAACTGACACCATTAATTTTGAACTCTTCAAGAGCTCATATATATATATATATATATATATACACACACATGTATATAGATATAGATTAATAGATAGATGGATAGCCATGATGAAAATGCTCCAACTGATCATCACTCTTGGGTTTTCAGAGAAAAATAGCGCTATAGACATGATGCCTCTTTTAGTTCAGTGGGTTCTTCACTAATACACTCCTGGGACTGTCCAGGATGTTAGAAGCTCATCTGGTTCAGAATAGCTAAAGCTCTGACTATTCCCAGTCTCGAGGACTTAGTTGATAGTCATAATAGTAGTTGATAGTCATAGAGAAGCAACGTGGCTCAGTGGAAAGAGCACGGGCTTTGGAGTCAGAGGTCATGGGTTCGAATCCCGGCTCAGCCACTTGTCAGCTGTGTGACTTTGGGCAAGTCACTTAACTTCTCGGTGCCTCAGTTACCTCATCTGTAAAATGGGGATGAAGACTGTGAGCCCCACGTGTAACAACCTGATTCCCCTGTGTCTACCCCAGCGCTTAGAACAGTGCTCGGCACATAGTAAGCGCTTAACAAATACCAACATTATTATAATATGGCCTGTTTTTAAATTCTGGGTTTGGAAAATGAGACCGTCAATCCACAAAGCATTTACTCTCCTCTTCTCTTCACCTTCACCCTCAAATCCCAAAAGAAAGTCCTCAGAGAACTTACAGGAGCAGTATGCTCCTTGACATAGACTCTCAGCTATCTCCTCAGTTCTAATGAAAGAAGTTCCTAAGGGGAGGAATGCAAGGTGGGTAAAGGAGGAAGGAACGCATGAGCTCTTTGCTCCTGGGAGCGAGACAATTGGGCTCTCAAATTCCCAGACCACACACCTCAGCATTCCCAACCGCTACAGTACGGCGGTCGGATGAACGTGGGCTATGTCCTTGATAAAATTTAGAACAACGGGATAGGTTTGGAGGAGGGGGAGGGAAAAGGGAGAAACTCAATGATGCTGCCGTGAGCAGCTGCCAAACAGAACTTGTTCAACTGTCAAAAAGCTTAACTGTTAGCTGTTTCTGTGTCTGGCATCGAGAGTAGGCACTGTCCCCTCCTTAGAGTGTAAGGTCATTGTGGGCAGGGAATGTATCTGTGATATTTTTATATTATATTCTCCCACATGCTTAGTACACTGCTCTGCACAGCGTGAACAATAAAAACGACAGACTGACTGTCTCTAATTTGTATTCACCTTGTAAATTCTCGTTGAAGTCACTCAGACACTTTTGATGATCACAATCAATGGTATTTATTGAGTGCTTACTGCATGCAGAGCACTGTACTAAGCGTTTGGGAGATGAGGGATTGGATGATAGTCAAAATGAAAACCTCAAGAGACTCCTCCAAGTAGCTGCCAACTTCACAGAGTGAGAATGGCAAACCAAGAATCAGAACTGAAGCACAGACAAGTCAAGTGACTTGCCCCAGGGTCAGAAAGCAGATGGAGTGGAGTGGAATGGAGCTGGGTTAAGAACCCTGGTCTCCTGACTCTCAGGCCTGGTATTTCCACTAATAATGATAATAATAGTAATAATAATAATGACATTTGTCAAGCACTTACTATGTGTCAAGAACTGCTCTAAGCACTGGGGTAGATACAAGTTAATCAGGTAGGATATCATCCCTCTCTCACATGGGGCTCACAGTCTAAGTAGGAGGGAGGATCAGTGGAAAGAGCACGGGCTTAGGAGTCAGAGGTTATGGGTTCGAATACGGACTCTGCCACTTGTCAGCTGACTGTGGGCAAGTCACAACTTCTCAATCCCTCAGTTACCTCATCTGTAAAATGGGGATTACGACTGTGAGCCTTACGTGGGATAACCTGATTACCCTCTATCTACCCCAGCGCTTAGAACAGTGCTCTGCACACAGTAAGTGCTTAACAAATATCGACATTATTATTATTATAATTTTACACTTGAGGAACCTGAGGCACAAAGAAGATAAGTGACTCTCCCCAGGTCACATGGCAGGCAAGTAGCAGAGCGGGGATTAAAACTCAGTTCCTCTGACTCCAGGCCTGGGCTCTTCCCACTAGACCACACTGCTTCCATTGGGTCAACTAAGCCATTTCGGTGTTTCACTCACTTGTGCATTTTTGACCTTTTCCAGAGATATTTGAGGCAGAAACCATATATAATTTTGAAACATCAACTGAAAAAAATTTAAAGATCACCTATAGAATAATCATTTAGGTTGATATGCCTCCCCATCATGTATAATAATGTTGGTATTTGTTAAGCACTTACTCTGTGCAGAGCACTGTTCTAAGCGCTGGGGTAGATACAGGGTAATCAGGTTGTCCCACGAGAGGCTCACAGTTAATCCCCATTTTACAGATGAGGTAACTGAGGCACAGAGAAGTGAAGTGACTTGCCCACAGCCACACAGCTGACAAGTGGCAGAGCTGGGAGTCGAACCCATGACCTCTGACTCCGAAGCCCAGGCTCTTTCCACTGAGCCACACTGCTTCCAATTTTTGGTAACTGGAATTACAACTGGAAGTATTTGGCAGCTTTAATAAGTTATAAATGACAGGGATATTTTTTAGTAATCAAGTTGAAAAAACTTTGTAAAGCATCATTCGGCACATCTCTCTCCATCCTTCAAAATCCACCACTGGCTACCCAAATGCCTCTGCATCAAGCAGAACCTCAGGGTTATTGACTTCAAGGCTATCTACCAGCTTTCCTCACCTTCTTTCACCCATTCATCTCTCCAGTTTGCACTCATGCTTTAACTACAGCCCAATTTCAAATTTTCCCACCTCTGATTCCTCACTTATACTGTGCTGCCTCCCTGGAACTCTATCCAAATTAAATCTTCCAGATCACAACTCTTCCCCATCTTCAAAACCCTCCTAAAATGCCACCTCCTCCAGAAAGCCTTCTATAATTAAGACAGCAATCCCATTACATCGATCCAGCAGCCTCTGTTAGGCACTACATTTCTACCCAACCATAGTACTGATGTATTTCACTTGTCCATTCCTTGTCCTTCCTTCTAACCCTACTATCTGTAAATTATTTTTGTCTGCCTTTCTTCCCCATTATACAGCTTGCTGATGAACCCCATCCCATTCGCATATACAGATTCTCTTGATATTCAAAAAACCATAAACAAATGAAAATTATTCAATTCCAGATCACGAGTGGTATCCTATTAATGAACTTTTAATGCTAGCTTTATGTGGCTTATAATTATGGCCACAAAACGCAGTAGTATTTTCCCAATGCATCTACTCAAATATTTTATTTATTTTGCAATTTTACAAGAAGCACGATACTAGAACCAAGTAAAATTCCAGGAGGTTTCATACAGAGCCTTTAACATATAGGCATAAAACATCATTTTACAAATTTTCACTTGAGTCCTTAAACTCTCTAATCTATTATAAAACTTTTATCTCTTTTCAAAAATGTATTTCAAAAAATTTGTCATGACACCATTCCTTAAGAACAATGCCATGATTATATAACCCATTTATACCCTCTAATTTTTCCCTTTTCCTTTTATTCTAGGAAATTGATAACCTACAGTTGTATCTCCTATTTATTTTTGTAATTAATCTATCAGCCACTGGTATTCATTGAACACTTGCTATATTAAGCACTACAGAACTGCATGGCCCAGTGAAAAGAGCACATGCCTGGGAGTCAGAGGACCTGAGTTCTAATCTCAGCTGCACCTGCTGTTTGACTTTGGGCAAGTCACTCAACTCTGTGCCTCAGTTCCCTCATTTTGGAAAATGGGGATTCAATACTGGTCTTCCTCCTACTTAGATTGTGACCTCATCTTGGGACCTGTTCATCTTGTGTCTACCCCATAGTTTGATACAGTGCTTGGCATATAGTGCTTAACAAATACTATCATTATGATGATGATGATTTTATTTTTATTATTCATAGGAGAGTACAATACAAGATACTTGGTAGACATCTTCCCTGCCCCTCAGGAGTTTACAGACTGGAAGCGGAGACAGATATTGAAATAAATTATGTATGTGTTCCTAAGTGCTGGGGGTGAGGGGAGGAGCGAGGGGTTTGAATATCAAGTGTTTAAAGGATAGAGATGATAATAATAATAGTAATAATAGTATTTGTTAAGCACTTCTATGTGCCAGGTACCAAACACTGGGGTAGGTAAAAAGCAAACTTGGGTTGGACACAGTCCCTGTCCCAGTAGGGCTCACTGTCTCAATCTCCATTTTACAGATGAGGTAACTGAGGCAGAGAGAGGTGAAGTGACTTGCCCAAGGTCACACAGCAGATAAGGGTGGAGCCAGGATGAGAACCCATGACTTTCTGACTCGCAGTCCCGTGCTCTGTCCACTATGCCCTGCTGCTGCAAAGGCAATCTTGAAAGGAGAGAGTTTAAGGAAGATGAAGCCTTAGTAGCGGAAGGTCTCTTGGTAGAGATGGAATTGTAACAAGGCTTTGAAGGTGGGCCGAGTGGTGATACAGACCCTGTCCCACTTGGGGCTCACAGCTTAATCCCCACTTTACAGATGAGGTAATTGAGACACAGAGAAGTTTAGAGATTTGCCCAAGGTAACATAGCGAATAGTGGCAGAGCTGGGATTAATAATAATAATAATAATAATAATGTTGCTATTTGTTAAGCGCTTACTATGTGCAGAGCACTGTTCTAAGCGCTGGGGTAGACACAGGGGAATCAGGTTCTCCCACGTGGGGCTCACAGTCTTTATCCCCATTTTACAGATGAGGTAACCGAAGCACCGAGAAGTTAAGTGACTTGCCCACAGTCACACAGCTGACAAGTGGCCGAGCTGGGATTAGAACCCATGACCTCTGACTCCAAAGCCCGTGCTCTTTCCACTGAGCCACGCGAACCCAGGTCCTTCATACTCCCTGGCCGTGCTCTATTTTATTCTTTGGAGTCCATTATTAAGAGATGCACTGTGGCTCTGTGGAAAGAGCACGGGCTTGGGAATCAGAGGTCGTGGGTTCCAATCCCGGCTCCACCACTGTCTGCTGTGTGACCTTGGGCAAGCCACTTAACTTCTCTGTGCCTCGGTTACCTCATCTGTCAAATGGGGATTAAGACTATGAGCCCCAAATGGGACAACCTGTTTATCTTGTATCTACCCCAGTGCTTAGAACAGTGCTTGGCACATAGTAAGTGCTTAACAAAGACCATAATAATAATAATATTAATTTGGTAAACAAACACTTCTGAATCAATTTACTTCTAAGTTCAGTTTGAAATACTTGGCTATGCAGGAACTCACTCAGAAGAACTACACTGAGATTGAAATACAGCATATCTCACTCTCCCATACAGAAAAAAGATGACAACTTTCACATCAGCCTCTAGAGGATTAATTTTTGGGGGGGGGGAATAGCATGAAATTCAAAATAAAATGCAAAATCATATAAGAAAAATATTCATAATGACAATGTGTCCAAACAAACTCCCTAATCCTTTGACGATTACCTGTGGAATAAATAAGGAACCTTCCTAGGATTAAAGTCCCTAAAATTGTAAACAAAATAGAGAACACACTTTTTCTCATGACATGTCACGAACCAAATTACATAAATGTGTTTTCTTCTCAGGTGTCACTTTTTTTTTTTTCCACTCTTTCAGTGACTGATGGCTCCCAATGTTATTACAGAAACAGATTGATCTTTTTAATGAGCCGGTTTAATAGACTCCAAAATCTCACCGTGGCTGCTCATCCATGTCAGACCATATGCACCAACAAAACATTCAGTAAAGAAAGCAAAACAAAAAAAAAAGCTCTGTTGCAAATCAGTCCCATACTCTATAAAACTGTGTATAGCAGATCTGGATGCTCAGACCAATTACTAGGAAGGGGGAAATGCACATGCAAACAAGATAGAGCAAATGGTAGGTGAAAAATATTACTTTAGAGGACCATATTTTCTCCTCTATAATCGAATTCCCACAAGGTACACATGTATTTACAAACACAGACTCATTACTCTGCCTCCTGCTTCTAAGGGAGCCCTTTTTGGGTTTTCACTTCCTATTAGACATCTCCCGTTTACATTAGAAAAGACTACATCACACAAGAGATAAACGTATGACTTCTAAATGTCTCAACAACCATCCTTTGGACAAATAATTTTATTTTTTCCCAAGGTTTTAAGCTTTTTAAGATAAATCACATGCAGGCAGTCACCTCTGCTGCCAATGGTGCTCTGCTGTTCAAGAAACCAGGTAGCTGTGCATAAATTAGGGTGCATTTTTCATAATGAAATAGCCCCTGGATAAACATTCTTTGGATTAATATTCCCTTGATTTTCAAGGAAGCCCGAAACCAGGACTTCATAAGGATATGAATTACAAAGCTTTTGTTGGTGGTGGCAACTGAGGGGACTACAGAGAAATGAAGCTTTGGGACTTCCTGATTCCACTTATATGTAAATCATTAATTGTCAAGGCTCCCGAACAAAATTATTTTCACTATCATCTCCATTTATATAGCACTATACTGACATAACTGCAATTTTTCCTGGTACCTCACTCTGCTCCAGAACTTTCAATTGTACCTTTTCTTACTCCCTTCTCTAGACTCCCCACTCATTCCTCCTTAATATTACCAGGATTTTCATTCCCACAGAAATGAAACTGGAATTATTAGTACCTTCAGGTGATTAGGTCCAGGTTTTACCTATTGTGTACATGAGGAACTGTTTCTCAGATGAGAGCATTTGGGTCAATCTGTCCATTTGACAGCAGGACGAGTCACTCATCTCAAAAATGAAACATCAAAATAAGCCCAATATGTTGGTTATTGGGCCTAGCTGTGTGATATAACAGAATTAAGAACAGTCAATGAAACTCAAAAAGCATTAGGTTAATGAAACAATGAATAGAAACCATGGGGTTTAGAGGGATCTTGATAAAAATGGCATCTGGAAGAGATTAACACTGGGTTTATGTGACAAGAGATGGATATGGGTATTCTGTGTCTTGAAAGTCAGCTGAACAAGCTATTAACTGTTCAGAAATATTGGTTTACATCCAGAAGTTGCTAAGAGTGACAGAAAGGAAAAAAAATGCAGGTTACTGGATCATATGGAACAAAGTTTCAAGGGCTCAGGGTGAAAAAGTTGTGAGAACTTGTTCAGCGCTATAAAAACCTAGGTGTGTGAAGATGTCCAATCTTTCTAGCCTTGGCTTTGTACGCTAGGAGAAAACAATTTGTTACGATTGATAGTGGTTTCTGAACGTTCGCAACTTGGCCTAGTGGGTAGAGCACTGGCCTGAGAGTCAGAATAACAAAAATAATAATTATGGTATTTGTGACTATGTTCCAAGAATTGTAGATAGAAGGTAATCTAGTAGGTAGAAGGAAATCAGGTTGGACACAGTTCTTGTCCCACATGGAGCTCACAGTCTTGATTCCCATGTTGTAGATGAGGTAACTGAGGTATGAAGAAATGAAGTGACTTAGCCAAGGTCACACATTAAACAAGCGGTAGAACAGGGTTTAGAACCCACATCCTCTGACTCCCAAGCCCAGAAGGACCTGGGTTCTAATCCCGACTCTGCCAACCGTCTGCTGTGTGACCTTGGGCAAATCACTTATCTGTGCCTCAGTTACCTCATCTGTAAAATGGGCATTAAGATCGTGAGCTCCATGTGGGATAGGGACTGTGTCCGATGTGATTAGCTGGTATCTACCCCAGCTCCTAGAACAGTGTTTGGCACATAGTAAAGGCTTAACAAATACCATCATCGTCATCAACACAGTCTTCCGTCCCTCTTTCCACTCCAGTGATATGCAAAGTGAGATGGAAAAATAAGTAAAATCCATGGTAATTGATAGGAAATTTCCTTGCTGTCATCTAGGTCTCCACTTACCTAACTCTGAATCTCAATCTATAGCACCTTTCTAATTTAATAGTTGGCATGTGCAGAGAAAAATTGATGGGAAAGGTGGAATGAGCCAAAAAAAGACTGGTTTTAGTAACCATATTTACTAAGTACTCACTGTGTGCGGAACACTTGTTCTAAGCTTTAGTCCCAGCCAATAACCATGGGAGAAAGCAGTGGAGAAAGAAGGGAAAGGAAATAGACTACAACTTTACAGAAAATAATTATCAGGTGCTCACTGAAATAGTACAAGTTAAAGAATTTTACCGTAACAGAACAGCCACGACAAGGAAGTCGCCTGGTGGGGTGAGAAATGATCCCATCCCCACAGTTGACTTAAAAGTTCTAAACAACCCATACAGGATCTTCTACAGACCAGAGGGGTATACGATCGCACTCTTTATACATAACATTTAGGCTGTGATCACTTTCTCCACGTCCTCACCTGTCTGGAGTTCGCCTCTTCCCGTTTTCGTTCACATCGAGAAGCAGCTCTGAGGAGTCAACAGGTGAGGTGGTGCTGGCGTCCAGGAGCAGCTGTTCATGCTGAGCGAGGTACTGGGCAGGATTCTGTTTGGCCAGTCTGGCACAGTGCAGGAGCTCCCGCTGTAGCAGTGGTAGGTTGGCCTGTAAGAGCATTTCAAAGACGCGTAAATCAATGGGTTCCATCGCTCTCTCTAGCCCCAAACCTATTTTGGTTCTCTTTAAGCACTGGAAATGTAGCAGGCTTGAGAAATTGCCCTCATGTTCAAGTTTTCTGATGCACAAATAAATGAGCTCTGCTGTTCTCTCTAGCCCCAAACCTATTTCAGTTATCTTTAAGCCCTTGGAATCGTAGCAGGCTTGAGAAGGAAACTTGATGTTCAAGTTTTCAGATGCACTGGCCACTGGTACCAAATTCAGAGGGGGGTGGTGCTGAGAAGACATAAGCATTAGCACTTAATTTCCTGTGTAATTTTCACCTACTAATGATTTTCACCCATCAACCTTCCAAAATAAAGGAAGCCATCATATGTGTGTGCGGGCATGCATATGGAGTTGAGCCAAAAGGAAGGATTGTTTGTTTTCTTTCATTTCCACCATTTGATTGACTCATTAATACAGATACAATGCAAGGGTCTTCAGAAATGGAGTCAACTACATAGTCAACTACCGAGATGGTCAACTGTGCGGCTTGACCACTGGCTCCCGGAAAAGGGACAGCTATCTTCATCGCCATCATCAACAAACATTTCTCAAGCTCCCACTGTGGATCAAGCATCATACCGGCTGAGATACAATATTAAAGGCGCAGTTTCTACTCAATATAACCTAGTAAAATAAGCCGGCCAGACAAACACCGTGGCTGGGCATGAACAGGCATCATCATCAAATACGTGAATAAAGTTGCAAGTTCTAAAGAGGGGATGGATGGAAGGAACTCAACACAGTAACAGTGGAAGGGGCAAAAGAAGGGATTCAAGTGACGCAGGCTGTGAATAAACTAACTGCTATCAATTAGAATATTTTTTCTAGCTCCCAGTCCATTCATCTTGGTTTCATCTTTGCTTTTTGTTTTTTATTTTTTTGGCAGGGGGGTTGTTTTGTTTTTTTTACTCCTCAACAATCTAACTTTCTCTCCCCCCTCATGACCTCTGCTGAACAACTGTATTTCAATCAGGAGACTGTGAAATCCAGATTACTACTATGTGTTCATAGTACTAATAGAGTACTGCACTTTCTGAGGTTCAGTGTGTCCGCATAAATCAAGTCAACCAAAAAGGTTTGTCTATTCTGTCTGCACAGCTGGGCCTGTTGAGATATATTTAAACCCATATCCTTACTAGTTACTTCATCGCTCAAGCGAGAACAACAGGATTCGAGCCTAACTCCAGCTGATGAATACTGAAATGGCTTACACTCTATTTAGGCCAAAATATATAACAGCTATTGATATCTAGTGGCACACATTTCAAAGAGTGGCATATCAAGTCATTTTGCCTGGCTCCGCAGTCTCTGGTTGCTGTCATATTAGCTGGTCTCCTTACCTCCGGGCTTTACCTACTTCAGTCTTTACCTCAGAAAAGATGCTCTTATGACCTTCCTGAAGCATCACTCAGCACACATCTTTCATTGCCTGTTAAACTCCAGTGGTCACCCTTCTCCCTCCATATCATGCTCCTTTCCATTGACCTCAAGACTCTCCATCAAATTTTCTCCAACTTACATATGCCTTTCCTCACCCACTTCCCCTCCAGCTGGCACTCTTGGCTCCTTCTAATCTCACCTTTAAATTTGTATCTCACTGTCCACTCCCCACATAAAACTCTTACTCATGCTGTAACCCCAGCAAGGCAACCGCTTCCCCTGAGATTCCCCCTAGATTCCAGCTTTCCCCATGATCCAGGACCTCCAAAACTTCCACATCCTCCAAGAAGTCTTCCACTTTAATCCACAATACTTGAGTATGTCGACCCAATACCCACCCATGTAACCGTTTATACGTACAATCAGTTATTTCATTTAGATATTTCATCCTGACATATCCATGCTGTTTTCTTTTACAATCTCTTTGTTCCTGCACTCACTATTTGTAAATTATTTTTGTCCATCTCCCCTATCAGACTATAAAATCCTTGGGGAAGAAAAACACGTATCTCATTTCTGTAGTACTCTCCCAAGCACTTTGCACTTAGTAGGCTGTCAATAAATACCATAAATTGATTGGTCAAAAGATTGATCCACTCCTCTAGTACTCTGAAGGATTTCTTCAAGGCTTAAAGATGATACCACTGATACTGAAATTGGCCTGTGAGAGCATGTGTAACTGAAGAAGTCAATGGAGAATCCAAAATCCAGGCCATATTGTGTGTACAAGGTGTCCCTTTTTGCATTTTCATGCTTGATGTTTTCAGTGATTTGTGGAATCCTCTCTTTTGCTTCCTTGTCTCTTGTTCCTTATGAAGCTATTATTCAAAGAGAGCCACTCCTTTCCTGATTGTGGTATGCTATTCTGGTCTCTCCTCAGTGATGACCTCTCAGTTTTCAGATGGGATGTAGCATTGTCTGAAACACTGCTTTACTGTATTCGTAAAACATTTCCTCTGTTCTCCTTGCATTTTGGCTTCCTAAGTCAGCTGACCATTCAGCATTTTGTGCATCCTGCTGCTGTTGGTTCTCCTCGTATATCCTCCCCAGCAGAGGTGAACACAGCTTCAATGTTTAGGAGGCTGACTTTGAGGCTCTGGCTTCTGGGTTCCTACCACTATCATGGGGACACTAAAAGTCTACCAATACTCCAATAATAATAATAATATTATAATATAATAATAATAATGGTATTTGCTAAACACTTACTACGTGCCAAGCACTGTTCTAAGTGCTGGGGTAGATACAAGGTAATCAGTTTGTCCCATGTGGGGCTCACAGTCTTGATCCCCATTTTACAGATGAGATAACTGAGTCACAGAGAAGTGAAGTGGTTTGCCCAAGGTCACACAGCAGACATGTCCTCTGAGTCCCAATCCCGTGCTCTTTCCACTAAGCCACGTTGCTTCCCTATCAATCCCTGCCTTGACATGGGGGTTACGATACCAGAGATGCTGGAGTTGTGCCTGATGTAAGGATGGCAGAGAAAATAGTAGAGTGGTAGACATGTAAATACATTCAGTTCTTCCTTGGGGCAGATTTTCATTACGTGTTTTGGATGAAACACTGCTAGACAATTAAAAATGTTCTTCAGGCAATGTGTATTAATATGGATAAAACATGATGTGATATCAGAAGAAAGGGTTGTTTTTTTATGTATAATCAATGAGCATTTACTTCCTACAGAGCACCGTATTATGTGCTTGGGAAGGTGCAACAGAATAGGCAGATACATTTCCTCCCCATAACGAGCTTACAGTCTAGAGGGAGGCTACCATGTAATAATAACAATAATGGTGGAGTTTGTTAAGCACTTACTATGTGCAAAGTACTGTTCTAAGCGCTGGGGGGATACAAGGTGATCAGGTTGTCCCAAGTGGGGTTCACAGTTTTAATCCCCATTTTACAGATGAGGGAACTGAGGCACAGAGAAGTGACTTGCCCAAAGTCACACAGCTGGCAAGCGGTGGAGCTGGGATTAGAACCCATGACCTCTGACTCCCAAGCCCGGGCTCTTTCCACTGAGCCACGCTGCTTCTCTGTATATGTTCTATGTATACAGTGGTAGTCAAGGCATCTATTCTAAATATGATTTTCTTTAATTCAGGATTCATCTCAGGAATATAGCCCCACCCCCACCCCCCGACGGTACAGGAAAACAGAGTAGATCTGAATTTAATTTACCCACTGCCTGGAATTAAGGAATGAAAAATAATAGCACCAACCCAAGGGGCTTCTGTTGAGGGGAAGGAGGGAAGAAAGAGAGGGGAATGGGAACAGAAGTAATCTTTCATCTATCTTAGCAGACAGCTGTGCTGAAAGAATGTTCACAAAAACATTCATATAAAATTCACCCACCAACCTCCCCTCAGCCCCTGTTCCACAGGGATCACAACTATAGCAAATCAGCTTCTGACACGAGCTTTATTTTATTAGCTCCTTGGAAGATAATGAATATCTACCAAGTGTTCTTCATAATCAAGGTGTTAGTTATTCCTTGGTAATAAGCTTGGCACTCTGGAAGGTGCAATAATATCTCTTTCAGGCTAATGGAAGAGGTTAAGTCTGCTGAACATAATCCACAAATTAAAAATTTTAATTTTATGAGGAGTATATGCCATAATATTAAATATTCATGAAAATCACATGCATTGGTTCAAATGAGGAAAAGTGCTTGGTGACTTTTCTGCCTTCAGAGACCAATTTGATCTCTTGCGGAAGGAAGGAGAAACCTTTCTTCTTACTGGTAAAATGTATCTACTGGTTGGACATCATGCAAAATTAATTAGAAGCAAAATTAAAAATAGCATGCACAGACTACTATAAGCCCAAATAAAATTCTGAAAAGTGCCCCCGTAATTACTGATTGTCATACTGAATCAAAAATGAAATGGATGGGTCCATGGGCATATGAACATGACCGTGGCCCCACTCATCAGTTCAAAGCTACCCTAATGTTTAAATGACTCAGAAACAATTCAGCAGATCTCAAGTCCCTGGATATACAGGTCTTTCATATTACTAAAACAGAAACTTTTAATCTCACTCTAAATAAAAATGGGAGATTGCAAGAGCTCATGTTCACAGAGGGAAATTCCTTCCAAAGTACTTCATTAATTCACCTCTTTGACAGCTTAAAAAAATGGCCCCAGTGAGAATTAATTTACACTTCATAAGCTCACAGTCAATCATTCAACAATACTTATTGAGTGCTTACTGTGTGTAGAGTACTTTACTAAGTGCTTGGGAAAGTGCAATGTAATAGGGTTGGTCGGCATCTTCCCTGTCCACAAGGAGCTTACAGTCTACAGGGGGAGACAGACATTGATAGAAATATATACATAATGGATATGTACATAAGTGCTGTGGGGATGAAGGTGGGGTGAAAGTGGATGGGTGACACCTTCACAGGGGTTTGAGACCAGGAGGAAGAAGAGTAACATTCACTCTGCCTCAAACCCCACCGAGCAAAATAACAATGGAAGCAACAGAGGAGGCAGAGACACTAAAGCATAAATGTCTTTTCCTTCTTGTACCTCAAATTTATTTCCCCTTCCTCACCTCTTCCTTCTCCTTCCCCTTCTGTACTCCCTACTCCCCTCCCCCTTTCCCTCCCTTCCTTTCCTGACCTTTTCTCCCTTCCCTCTTCTTTCCCTCATCTGTCTCCTCAAAGCCCCACCTACAAGTTCCCTCATTCATGACATGAAAAATTGGCACTCCACCTATGCACACCAATTTACATCTTTTTTTTTTTTTACCAAAAGCTTAAGTATGGAAAACTCTGAGAAGCTGAGCATGCCAATAAGGTTTCCCTATAATTACATAAAAGAATGTCTGACTAGTTAAAATATATATACTGTACATTGACCTAATTTGAAAGACTTTCCGCAAGACAACAGCAATGCTGAAAATACACTCAGACTTTTCATCCAATAAGGGCAAAGATCTGTGGGACTTCTGAACATGTTTACCAAGATTAGATATTGATGTCCAAGTTAGTTTTTCTTATTTGACTGGAGAAAGAAAAAGAAAAGGAAAGTGGAGTGATGAGTTTAGGGAGTTGTCGGATTATCCCTTGAGTTTCTGAGGGAGTTGGGCTTTCAGCCCTGAAAAAAGTCCTTAATTTCCATAAGGCCCACCTCTGGGATATGTAGTTCTGCTTTTCTTCTCTTAGAATACCAGAGATAACTGAGTCATAGGGCTCTAAATCAAGGAGTGGGAAGTCCAGAGAGAGTTATAACAGAATTCATAAGGTCCATCAACAGTTCCTATACTTCATGCCCCCTCTAGACTGTAGGCTTTTAAGGGCAAGAAACATGTCTACCAACCCTGCTGCACTTTGCTGGGAGACCAAATGCTTAATATTGTCCTCTGCACCCAGAAAGCATTAGATAAATACCACTGATTGATTGAACGATTGACGTGGGGACTGGGTGAGGGGGAAGAGGGGCAATAGCATAGATGTTCCCTGAAGGATGTGGGGATATTGGAATTAGGTCAGATAGAGGAAGAAAGAACGATTCAGGGAAAACTTCTATTTTTCCTCATTTCTGGTGCCCGAAGCCTCAATCAATAAGCACTGTCCAATCAATCAGTGGAACTTATTAAATGTTCACTCTCCAGAAAATGAACTGCACCTCTAGGTTGAAAGAGGCCAGAAAAACTAAACACAGGTAACATGAAGTTGCAAAACTACAGTCAAAAGTGAGATTGTAGCTCCCCTCTGAAAACTTTTTCCCACCTTGGTGTCAAAACCCAAGTGACTTCATTGTGAAACTCACAACAGTGGTGGAAGTAATAGGCCTCTTATGAGCTTGGAGCCCTGCTCATCTGAGTGGCTGAATGTCCTAGCAAAGAACTGGAAGAAGAGGGCGATGCATACGTAGAAGGAGAAATAAAGAAATAGCAATTCCTAATCACCGCAAATATTAGATTAAAATTGTCCTTAAACTTGTTCTGATCAGCAAACACTGCTTACAAGGGCATATTAAATTAAAAAGCACAACTCTCAACAATCCAGACTGCGAATTGATGAATAGCTGGATGGGAAGCCATTACCAGAGGGTGAAAATGTGTGCGTGTTTGTGTGTGTCTTTGTGTGCGTGTGCGCACGCGTGCTCCCGTGCATTGAATATACTTCATAAATAATCTTGTTTCTTCTATTGGGCTGAGTAGTGATATTTAGCACAAGCAAAGGCAGTTATGCTGTCGCAGAGACAAATTCCTGAATGATAATTAGGAAAATTGACTCCCACGCTGGATATCCTGGGTGCAGATGTCTTTTGGCAAAGCATTCCCTGGCTCTGAGCCAAGATCAGCCTTAATATATTCAGGACATCAGTTGATTTTAAAATACTAGTAGTTCTTGAAAAGAATTATAAAATTTGCATTTATTTCAAAGAGTGATGTGCATAACAATGCCTTAGTTTCTAGATGAATATATTTACAAAGAAATTGTTGATGGCATAAAAAAGCCCTCCATTACCTAAAACAATTTTGAAATGGCATCTGCTAATGGGAAACAATGCTTACATGAAAAGATATTGTGTCTATGACTCCTTTTCTCAAAAGGAAGTTTAAAAAAAAATTATCTTTATGTTGGAAGATTCCTTCCTTCATGTTCAATCCGCCCTTTTTCCTATGCAGCTGAGTAACTAATGAAAAACATGCATGCCGCCAATGCTAGATTAAACGTATGGATGACACAAGACAAGAGTTTTTCACGTGGTACTCAGTTTAATTTAGCGATTCCATAAACATCTTCTTCCAATTTAAAAAATATGGTAATACAAAGCAATTTTGTTTGCTCTAATTCTGGTGCCAGATTAGGTAATTAGAATGGTGTCTAATATCCTTCCAGTAAATGTTTCTCCATAAATGCAAAATGGAATCGAGGGTCTGCGGGTTACATTAGCTTAATGAAAACAAGACTTTAATGCATATTGTTACAGCAGTGTTTGAATGCAGTTATTAAGGCCCGTGTTCCCACAGCCATATGTTTTTTGTCATTAATGTCTCCTTTGAGGAAAAGCACTAAAATTAGAAGAAAAAAAAGGCTTGTATCTTTGATTCCAATGATCCCAATGTAATGATATGGTAACCATATGGTGTGCAGCAGTGATAGACGAATCTGGAAGTGTCCTTGTAAGCTTTTCTAAATTTTTTCAGCTGCCAACTTGACCCAGAAGGGAGCCGCTTTTACAGAGCAAAGAAACCAGTGGTATTCACACAGGAAATGGCAGTCATATGATGAAATTCTTACAGAAAACAACTCCCTTTCTCAGAAAGCCAAAACAAAACCCTACATTCAACTTAATTCTATTTTTCAAAAAACAGTCCAGTTTCAAAATGGATTTTAAAAATTAAAAGATGATAGAATAATCCATAAAAGGTTTGTTCTGTTAAGTGACTGAGGAACTAATTTATCTCTGAATTAAATAAAGGCATTTTTGAGGTAATAAGAATAGACTTGAAATTTGAATTGGTATTGCTATGTGAATTCCATGTTTTATTAGGTTGTGGATGAAAATCAGAATGTTCCCTTTCTCCATAATATGGATCATTATTAAAAAAATTCTTATTAATGTACAGTAGGAAAATGTCTACCGACTCGGTTTATTATACTCTCCCAAATGCTTAGTGCAGTGTTCTTTGCATAGTAAGCACTGAATAAGCACCATTGATTGGTAAATCATAAACAGCATTAGTTGCAGTTTGCTTTAAACCTTGGGAGACAAATATGAATCTTCTGATACAGTTAAAACATAGACCTCAAATTAATATCTGATTAGGAATTTAGAATGAATACTTCCAGTTTGGATTTACAAGAGAGCTGTGCTTTAGAACCATGTCTATAAACACAATTCTTCCCCTAAACTGGACAGACTGGGACAGTGTACTCAGGCAAAGTGTACAGGACACAAAAATAGGGGCAAAAGATTGTCATATATTACCTGAGCTGATAAACGCATGTCTTCCTTTGAAAAACCAATCCCTTTTAAAATACCATATGCCAAACCATCAAGCAACTTCTTCAGTTTCAACTAAATCCTATGCTTTGTGTATACTTCCACTCTGTAGCCCCCCACATCCTAATATCCCATTGGTCTACACAATAGGGTAGAGTCAGTCAGTCATTTATTGAGTGCTTACTGTGTGCACAGCACTGTACTAAACATCTTAGGAGCTCATCAAAATGAACTTCATGCATGACTCTTCCTATGTTGGATAAAATCTTCCCCACTAAATATTTTTCACCACATAAAAACAACAAAATAAACTTGTATGAATCACTACCACACAGAGGTGATTTTTTTTTTGGCACTTTAAATTCAAAACCTTCACAAAGTAACACCACATGTTGAGCTTCAAAATTTACAAGTACATTTAAAAGAAAATATTTGGAAGAGAACATGAGTTTTTCCTCTTGTGAAATTTCAAGGCCTGAGTTCAAGATTTTGCATTTACTCTTAAATCATGAAATTATCGGTTACTTTGAAATGGAAAAGGGAATTCTTTTGCTATAGTGGATTCTGAGAAACGGTCAAAAGGAATATTGGACAGTGACCTCAGGGCTTGGAGGGCAAAAAGCCTTTCTATTCACCTTGAATACACAGCTCTCGTTTTTCCTCCCACTGATACTTCCAAATCTGATTATATATTTCTTTAAAAAAAATACATATGAATGAGCTATCCTGCACACAGTTTTTCTAAAAACATTTGGAAGATACCCATAAAAATATATTTATGCTGATAGAGTTTTCACCCATTAAACTATGTCAAGGAACTCTTAAATGCTAGATTCATTTTTCCCCACTCTCTTAAAAAGAACTGTAACATACATCTGTGACCTAGCAACAATATGGTTTGAAATATTTTCCAGATCAGTGAACTGTGCAATACCTTCAAAAATGGGATGACAAAAGGTCGCAGTGGGAAGTTGGTAGCTTCTTGCAGTTTGGAATGAAATTCTTCAATTGTCAAAGTAGAATTCTGTAGAATAATATATATGTAAATATGCATATATATATTAGAAATACATTTACCCCTTAGTAACACAATGGAACATTTAAAAGCAAAACAAACATGAGAACTGCTGCAATTCATGGTTTAATGAGCAGAAAGAGAAATAGGAAGTGGTATTAGTAAATGTTTTTCCACTTATTGGCAAAAAAAATCATGAATATTGTGGATAATGCATATATAGACTAAGACTTCTATACTGAAGTAGCTTTTTGAACATATATTAATTTTAGTGTATAAATGCTTCATGGTGGTTTACAAACCTATAATTGGTTAAAGCACTCGTTTAACTTTTGGAGAAGCACTGTGAATTTGTTGGAAAACACCAGGCTCTTTGCTCTCTCTATGTCAGGAAATGTTTATTCCTGGGAGCAGAAGGGAAAGGAACTCTCTGCACTCTGCTTGGAAGGCCTCTCTGCCTCAGGCTTCCACACAAGGCTAAAGGAGAATTTGCTAGATGGTAAACTCCGTGAGGGAAGGGATTGTGCCGATCAATTCTACTGTACTGCGCCTTTCTAAGCATTTAGTACAGTGCTATGCACACAATTAGACTCTGAGCCCCATGTGGAACAGGGACTGTGTCGAACCTGATTATTTTGTGTTTACCTCAGGGCTTAGAACAGTGCTTGGCTCATAGTAGTCACTTAACGAATACCATAATTATTGTTATTAAGGCTTCAGGAGATGGCATCGATTGATTGTTAGACACCTAGAATGGCACTTTCAGTTACATGGCAGGGTCCAGTAGCGAAAATTGAGCTGAGCACATGTTAAGACATTTGAAAAGCCCCACCACAGAGAATATGGAGTCCAAAGATGCTCTTGCCCATTTCCATACTTCTCTTGGCCCACAAATATTGAATGCTTGCACCTTATCCCATCTTTGTGTTAATAGTCACTGGTCAAACTAACCCAAATTCATTCAAGCTCATGTTTGTCCCCAGGATAATAATAATGATGACAGTGACAATAATAATAATATTTAAGCACTTACTACGTGTTTTGCCCTGAAGTAGAAGATAATTAGTTCACTCAATGTCCCACACAGGGCTCGTAGTATAAATAGCAGGGGAACAGGTACTGAATCCCCATTTTTTAGATGAGGAAATTGAGGCACAGAGAAGTTAAGTGATTTTCCCAAAGTCACACATAAATCAAGTGGCAGAGAAAGGATTAAAACCCACCATCCTCTGACTCCCAGGCCCACATTTTTTCCTGTAGACTACTCTGCTTCTCTGACCACACTGCTTCTTTGACAATTGAGGCTAAAGACTCAACTGGAGAGAGATAGTCATACAAAATGGCACTGTTTTTAAAATAGTTCATTTAAAAGAGCCAGAAGAAGCAACTGTAACCCACTGTTTATGGCATCTTGGAAGTGCCAGTGTTATCACCTGGTGTCATCATACCTTTCTTCAAATTTCCATTCTAAATTCTGCTCCATTTCTCTCCAAGTGTTCTTTCATCAGGATACAAAACTCATGATGAGGCAGGCACCTATATAACTAAATTTTATTTTTAGCTAATTTCTTTGGGTTCAAGACTAAATCAAAATTACATCCTAACAATCAGAACCATAAACACTGAAATTCAACTGCTGCAGAGAGGCAAATTTTCTGCTTTTTGTAAGAGAGTTTGTTTTAAGACCCAATTCGTATATATGCTAAATTAACTCTGGTTTAAAATTCCCATGCCCCATGTTTACTTCAGACACTCTGGAGAAACTGGGGGAAAGAAATCCTCTTTTTTCCTAAAGATCTTAAAATGTATGCATTCAGTTGGAAAGTTTCATGCCTCTCTGAAATGTTTTTTTTAATGGTATTTGTTAAGCACTTAGGTTGTTCATCTCTCCTTCCCGTCTCCAATGTCAACAATGAGGAAACAAGAGGTAGTGCATAATGCTCAAACGTCTTAAAATTTCCTATATCGGCGAATATATTTATTGTCAATATTTCATTAGTGGTGCCTGAGTGAGTTTTGTTGTACTTGCTCTAGATTGTTTTTTATTTAATATCTCACTTCTAAACTCAATGGGGAACCCATAGAAATAGATAAAAAACATCATCTTCTTGCTTGGACTTTGATCCTTATTGTGATGAACGAGATTTAATGAACGCAACCTTACTGGGAGAGAGAGGGTAAGGACCTAGCCCTGGAGGTAGACCACTTAGATGTCTTTCCCACAGTCACCACGTAAAGTGACCTGGCAGAAAAATGTCTTATTTCTCATTACTTTCTACGTAAAATGGGATAATTCCCATTTTCCAGCTAAGGAAAGTTTTTTTCTGTTAAATGGTCTTTGTTAAAGTGCTTAGTACGTGCCAGGCACTGGGGTAGATACAAAGTAATCAGGTTGGACACAGTTCCTGTCCCACATGGGGTGCACACTCTTAATCACCATTTTACAGATGAGGTAATTGAGGCACAGAAAGGTTAAATGACTTGCCTAAGGCCACACAGACAAGTGGCAGGGCCGGAATTAGGACCCAGGTTCTTCTGACTCCCAGGCCCGTGTGCTCTATCTGCTAGACCATGCTGAAATTTTGAGGTTTCTCACAAGAATCTGCCCTTATCTATAGTATAGGTTTCCTAAATCAGAAAACAGATACATACATCTAAGAAGCATTTATCACTCCCTCATCATTATGGGAAAACCGAAACTTCGTTCTTCAGACAAGAAAAATCGGATATTCTTTTCTACTTACCACCAGGCCTAGTACAAGGGTGCGAACTCTCTCGCCAATCTCGGGTGAAATGTCATTGCCAAACTGCTGCAGTGTAGTAAGGAATCTCTTCAACTTGCTGAGTTGCCTGGCTCCACAGGCTGGTGGTAACTGCTGATTTGCCAAGGAGGAAGAGGAGGAAGAGGAAGGCCCATTGCTGAAACCGTTGGGAGGAGACGGGGCCCCATTCAATGCTGTAGGGGAATGGCTTGTACCATTCGTTACTGTCAAGGAAGGATACGAAGCAGAATAAAAAATAAAATTCTGTGTTAAGCCAATCTCAGCGAAATACGATGTTCTTGACCGCTCGTTAATCTTAAGGCACTGACAAGGTCCTGACATAAAATATTTACGGCTTCAGAGTTAATGGTAGAATTAAGACCAATTAAGTGAGTCGATTATTCCTCACTTCTTGAATTCTGCACAGAAGCTGATCATAAAAGGAGTCTGCTGTAACAAGGACAGCCTTGACTCCCATTTGCACATATGCCAACCACCTGAAATGCTTCAACATGAAACAAACAGCATTTGGATGTCAGCCTTTTGTCATAGGCTTATATCAATATAACAAGTATATTCCTTTCTAAACTGTTCCCATAGAGAAATGTACATTTGTTGAGACTAAATTTATCACTAAACATTTTTAATCATGTTTTGTACACACAACTGACAGCTGTGTTTATAAAAACAGGCCTTTCAAGTTTTAACCTTATACCACCCAATTAGAGGGCTAGCTTCTCTTCCACTCAATTCTTATCCAGTTCTGCAAGATGAAAATTTTGCACAAAGAAGTTTAATGGATGTGACATTAATCAAGGACATATTTTTAGAAGTGGAGAAGTGACAACCCAATTCAAGGTAGCAAGACAGAACTCCATGGCTTCATGCCCGTTTTGTAGCGATTCACTTCTAAGAAAACATATTTGAAAGTTCATGTAATTTCCTTAAGGCCTTGCTAGAAAAGCTACTGGCAGAGGTGAATGGTGACTGTTTTGAGTGTTTAAGTGGTGACTGAATGGTAACTCGATAGGTTATGGCAAGCCAAACTCAACACTAATTGTAAATCGTCATTTTACCGTATTTATGATTCTAGATCCAGAGCAAATGTCCTTACGACACAGCCACGACTACAGCTTAAATAGCTCACCGTGCTTAATTATTTCCCTTTAATATGGTAGATAAATCACAAAAAATCTCCACTTTTCCTCAGTGAGAAAACCACTTATAAAGCTATGAATTTTTAAAACCCCCTACATTCCAAGGCTTCTCATTAACTTGCCTGGGAATGACTACTAAACTTAGCTCACACTAGACATTCGCATAGCGCTGTGGCACTGAATAACAGCAAACTAAAAATCAAACAAGTTGACAGTATAACAACTTGGCCTTATTCAAAACATCAAGCTCCCTGTAAGTTTAAAAAGCTTTTTAAAAGATAGTGAGACATGATATAAACAGCCTGGGCTAGGTAAAGTGCCAAAGCCTTCTGGCCCTTTGATTCTAGAAATAGTAATAAACCTGCCTTTTATAGCTATTCTTTACTCGTACAGCTTTCGTTACACTTGTTCAACACCTAGTATTATGTGTAATGCAGAATAATTTGTTAGCTTCCCAAATCTTTGATGAAAATATTCTTTAGGACTTGGAGGTTGAGTTAAATGGAGTTTCCAACTATCCTCACTAGGAATCCATTCTGAAAAATAGGAACTTTCTAGACTGATAAAAATGGATTGCCCTTTGCTCAGACAACACAGAAAACAAATATGTTCCTCTGATTAAGAAAATAGGGCAGGAGTTGATTGGAGCAGAGTACGAGCTTAAAAGAAGTCTGTCGGATTCAAAACTAAAAGGATGCTATTTACTTCAGCAAGTTTTCAAATTCACTACTGATCACGATTCCTATATGTGAAGGAGCTTAACACTAAGGAAATGCTGGTTTCATCATTGTTTATTACTAGCTGAAAGGATAAGGAGAAAATAGGAGATCAGAAGTCACCTTGAAAGAACTCTGCCTCAGCCCTATGAACAAAACTAAACAAACCAATAAAGGAATATTTTGCACACTGCCCAATTTGTTCGAAAGAATCAATTAGGCTCTCATCAACAGGAAAGGAGTGACCACTCACAGGTAAATTTCCTCAATTTTATCACCCTAGACCAATGGAAAAGTAAGGAAAAGTACTCCAAAAGGAGCACCTATCAAAACCGGACCATAAGCAAACATATCTGCACTAACTTTCTCTCCGCATATTGAGCTGACAGAAATTTGCACACTGGGAAAAAGCACACACAGAAAAAACCCCAGAATGAAAGAAGACACGAATCTAATTACACGTTGTGGGTGTGAATGAACTGGTTCTGGGGGCTCCCTGGGTAGTGGGAGGAGGTGGCATCGTTGGAGGCGTCAGCCTGGATTGTGTCTTCACATCCACAGGTGAGTCTGGCATTGTGGAGTGCTTCTCAGTACGATCTGTAAGACACCACAAGGAACATGTTTGATTTCTCCAAAGCTTACAGTTCTTCACGTGGGATAAACACAACAACAACAATAGCAGCACAAAGATCCACCATGAACAGAATGGTCTCAGTACTTTGCATGGTTAAATTATGTGCACTGACTTCATCTTTCATGTTCAGGATTGCATCGCCAAGCCCTCACTTAACGCGCATCACGGATGGTAGGCCTTCGTTTATAATCGGTTTGTACCGTCTTCTATTTTTATTTATTGTTGGCAGGGGGCAGATGCTGCCTTAGTAGCAGCCTTGCATGCATAAACACAACTTTACTTGAAGACTTTCACATTAGCAAGAGAGGAGCAAATAGAAGAAGACAGTTGGTAATGAATCCCCTTATGACAACTCAGGACGAATGAAAATCTGATGCGTGGTTGTACAGGTGAGAGATTGGCAAGAGACAGTTGGCTTTGTGACTATTCCTTAGGCCACCTGCTTGCTGTTTCCATCTTTAGCTTTTGGAACAACTCGGTGGAACAGGTTAAATACTACCCATCCTACCCATCTCCTGGACATATTTTTCCAGTCTTTTTTTCTTCGATTCTAGAATCATCAATACCATATGCCACATAATGAAGACTAGCTTTTGTTTATTCAGTAATCATGTGTTTGCATGGTTTATTATGAGAGTCTGGTAGTACTGTTTCAATTTAGAATCTCATATATTGAGGCAGAGAAGAATGTGGTGGCCCTCAATGCTTAGAAAATAAAAGAACAAAAGAAGCCCTTTTGATAGTTCTAATTAAGAAAGTGACTGAAATAGAACTTGAAACACCTGGAATTTATTATTATTTAACTCAATTTTATCTATTTTTAGCCCCACCTGAGAGGAAAATTTGAAAATGCTGGTGCGGTTATCATCAACAGAGTTATATGTACTTCAAGATGATTCCTAATGCCCTAAACATTGCTCAGCAAGTAATGTTTAAATCTTTCACCACATTCTCCTAAATAACATCACTTTTTCCCTTTAGATTTCAAATATTTTTTCCTCAAAGTACACTTATGACTATTTCCATTGGTCCAGTTTTGCTCTTGCCAATGCAGTATAAACAACTCTTTTCTAAATTGGACATCTGTGGAATTAGTTTGAAAACCATTTCAGTGGTGAAATATCAAAAACTAAGATACTCTTTAAAGAAAAGATGGCAAAAAATGTGAAATAATCTGTTGCCTCAAAAATCAATCCATCAATGGTGTTCAGTGAGCAAGTAGGACTGAACAATACAAGAGTTAGTGGACATGTTCTGCCCACAAGGAGCTTATAAAATCTAGCCAAGAATGCTAATTAAGTATATTCTTTTAATATTTCTGTTTTAGATCTTAAGTAGAAATCTCATATACAAGAAAATTATGAAAATGATTTAGTTGGGATTACTAAATAAGAAAAAAATCAAACTTGCAACCATTCCTATGCCTTTTGTTGCCTGACAGATTTGTTTTTCTTCTAAGTACTTTGAATAAGTTTCACAAAAAAGAGAAACTGAAAGGAAGACAATATTGGTGAAGGAGTGATGAAAGGTTTAAAGCAGCAAATACTCACTGAACAAAGGATTTTCAGTGTTGATTACTGATCTAGAGTTAATACTTGCTGTAATCCTATTATAGAGCCCCAAAGCCTCCCTGAGAGATAATGTAGGCCTCCATAGGTGAAAGTGTTTGAAAGTAGTGGTAAAGACTTGTTTGCAAAGAAAATGTTTTCCTTCTGTTATCTATTTGTGCAAACTTGTCTCCATATTCCTGGGCTTGAGCATTTAACGACCAACGACAACAAATCATTTATTCTAAATAAATAACCATAGAAGCTCTGCTCAGAATGCTAATTGCTTCTTCAACAGTAAAATTCATCTCACACTCTACTCACCTCAACCAACCTCAGCAACTAGGGAATAAATAGCTTTCAGCTTATGTTGCAACTGAGGGAAGAGGTACAGCAGCAAATACAGACCCTCCTAAATAAAGGCAAATATTTTTGTCATGCCAAGAAAGGAGGGAGAAGGGGACGCTTGCCAGAGCTGGTTGGGAGATAACAGTGGGAACTGCTAGTCCATCTGGTTTTCATTCTGCTAACACTCATATTGAACTGTTAGAGAAGGCAGTCCAGATCCACAGATTTGAAGCACGTGGGAGCACAGACGGAGACAGGGAAAAGGAAGGGGGGGAGGAGAAGGCGGAGGGGAGAAGGATGGAAGAGAGTCTGCAAGCGGAGCAGAAGGAGGAATGAAAGGAAGGGAGGAAGGGAAAAGAGAGGGCAGTGATGGAAGGAATGGGGGGTGGGGAGATGAGATGAAAACTCAGAAGGGTAAGGAAGAGAGGAGGTACAGAAGGGACAGTGAGAAAAGGAGGGAAGCCAGATGGAGAGAAAGGGGACAGGAATAGAAGGCAGAAAACTGAGAAAGCTTTTGAGGGGAAGAAGGGAGGAAGAGAGACACGGAAAGCGGGGTGGGGAGGGGAAGAAAGGGAAAGGAATAGGAGAGAGGTACGAGAGGAGGTTGAGGGGAAACACAAACCTTTCAGCTTTTTCTTTATTGCAGTTGAAAGTTCCTTTTACAGAGAAACAGCATAATCTGTATCCCCCAATTTGTCAGTAGCCGACAAAAAAAAAGAACACCATGTGATCATTTCCCCAAATGAAATACCCTTTTTCAAAATTGTTTGATTTTTAAAAAAAGATCCAATAAGGCTTGAACAAAGCAAACTTGTGTGCATCCTGTTGTTTACAATACCAGACACTATAGTTGCGCTATATATATATCCTTATCCTGGGCCACGGTTTCCAACCATGTATTTTATGAATCCAAGACCCATTTTAAGAAACTTCAGGAGGAACATAATTTAAACTCTGCTGTTTCTGGCTAGCGTATTAACGTGACTGTCATCCAGAAATTCTTAACATTTATACAAAAACATTAGTGCCACCTCTTCTCAAGTGTTTTTAATTTTTTCTTGTAAATGATGCAGCTCCAGTGGCTAGCAAGCACAGGTTTTTTTATCAGGTACACATGCCTAATAGTTGAGAAGGTTGATATTAGCCAAGATTTTGGGATGGTTAGCTTAGTTCGGATCAAATGGGGCGTCAACCAAGAGTCCTACAACTTTGCCAAAGTGGGGCCATCTGTACCTCATTCTGTGCTGTTCAATGCAATCAATCCAAGATGAAGATAGATGGTGAAATAATGGGCCAACCCTAATCCATACTCACGAAATAAAAAAACCTCTGGTGCAGAAAGAGATTTAACATAAATTCAGAAAATGTGTTTCAAGTATGCAAAGATGTACTGCATTTGTTTTGGATTATTTTAAAATATTTTGAAATATATATTCTTGGAACTTTTAGCAAAGAGTAAGAACTGTGATTTAACCCAGAAGCACCTCACTCAGTTTTAAAATTAGAGGTCACAGTAAAATCAGCTTGGAATTATGTCATTTCTAATATGATTTTTGTTGTTGTTGATGAAGCTATTGTCCTTGTGCTATGTTCAATTTTTAGGACAAACCTAGGTGGCAAAATAATTCATCTGCTTAGAAGGACACTGCTGTATACTATAAGAGGAGTAAAAATTCTAAAAACAACTATATGAAAGAAGCAGGAAAAAATGTGTTTTCAAATGGATTGACTTCACTTCCTTTATCCTAAATGATTTAGCCCATTTTTAAACAAAAGTCTTTCATATATGGTAACATTTCAATTTATATGGCAAACATCCAAATCTAATGCATCAAGGACGACTGATGTATGAAACAAAGTATGGAAAATATAAATACTTTACTGATACCATTTCAATATCCAGTTCAATGACAAGCCTTTCTAAAAGTGGTGTGTTTTCAATTTCCTTTTTAAAATAAAAAAAAGTATGGTATAATATGCAATGGCATTTATTTTACTTTTACTCAGTCCAAACAGTTCCAGATGTGCATATAAGTTTGAGGGATACTTAAAAGATACTCCGCATTTTACCTAATATTACTATACTTACATTGAATAAAGATCAGTATTAGAAAGACTGTGGAATTATAACTAAACTATTAAGACTAAATTTATTTCCTGTGATGAATAATTCCACGTATCAACTTCAAAGAATGGGAATTTAGAAACCTCATGCATATCGGAGTCAGAAAAGGAACTACTTGGGCAGGTAAACCGGACCCAACTATCATTAAGCAAGTGTCCATCATAAATTGTCCTTGAAAAAAAGTTTTAATTAGCAAGCTGAAAGGCTTAGACAAGGGTCAAGACAACAATCTTAGTGACTGTGCTCATTAATGGAATTTGAGAAAAGAAGGAAGAAAGGGTGGAAAAAGGGGGAGGAATGATATTTCGTTTATTTCAAAAGAGCAACTGGAGAGTATTTCATGCTGCTAGGGTGACCACTTGGAAACTGGTATTGGGGTGTGGGAAAGCAAGGGGCTCGAGCCAATAAACACCCATACCTGATCTCTAGGGGTATGTGGTAGGGGGAAGAGTCAAAGAAAGGAGACCCTGATAACCATACTCAAAAGGAGAGAAATGCATCTGTGGCAGGGAGAATAGCTTCAATTCGAGCCAGATCTGGAAGTCAGAAGGTCATTGATTCTAATCCTAGCTCTGCCCCTTGTCTGCTGTGTAACCTTGGGCAAGTCACTTCACTTCTCTGGGCCTCAGTTACCTCATCTGTAAAATGGGGATTGAGGTTTGTGCGCCCTAAATGGGACAAGGACTGCGTCCAACCCGATTTGCTTGTATCCACCCCAGTGCTTAGTACAGTGCCTGGTACTTAGTTAATACTTAATACCATAATTATTATTGTAATTATTAATTCTCACACTTCTAGGTCCTATTTGTGACCAGACATGGGAGTGTGCTTCTGCTCACTGTGATGCAGGATAGTCTTACTTGGCATTTTGTTCGTACTTCAAATCCGATTATATTAATCTCGAACATCCCTGTTTTGTTATTGGAAATTTTTTCTGTATTTTCCCAAAAGGTTACACTTAAATCAGTGATATTTCTTGAGTGCTTATTGTGTGCAGAGCACAGTACTAAGCTCTTGGAAGCGTACAAAACAAGAGAGTAGGTATAGACAATCCCCGCTCACAAGAAGCTTACAGAGTAGAGGGAAAATATTCATTAAAAAAATAATAATAATAGATGGACATGCCTAAGTGCTGTAGGGCTGGAGAATGAGTGAATATCAAAGTGCTCACGGGGAACCAACCCAAATGCACAAGCGATGAAGAAGGGAGGGCTTAGACAAGGTAGTGAGGGTTTTGCAAATGCGATTTTAGTTGGGTTTGGATGATGAGGGGTGAGATGTTGCCTATGAAGCGTGGAGAAATTATAGGCCAGAGAGAGGATGTGGGCCAGGGGGCAGTGGAGAGAAACACGAGACCAAGGTACAGTGAGAAGGCCAGTGTTAGAGGAGCAGATTTTTTGAGCTGGGTTACAATATCTGAGAGATAAGGTAGGAGAGGGAGAACTGACTGAGTGCTTTAAATCTGATGGTAAGAATGTTCTGTTTAGCACTTAGCTCCTCCACCCTTAGTTTTCGAACAGGTAATCCTCATAGGGACGTTACCAGTGAAATAAATGGTTGAGAAAATCATGAGTAAAGGAGAATCACAGATCAAAAAAGAAATGACATAACAATGGCTTCCCTGTGTTCTTCAAATCGCTAAATCTCTTTGCCTTCCTGTAGGTAATGACACTGTTAGCAAAAGTAGTAGTTAGGGTATTATGGAGCACCCATTAGTTGTATTTATTGAGCATTTACTGTGTTCAGAATACTGTACTAAGCACTTGGAAGAATACAATATAAGAGATACATTCCCTGCCCACAACATGCTTACGGTCTACATATAAATAAATATACATATAGCACTTGTGAACTAAACTATACTAGTGTACTCCAGTCACTTGGGAAAGAACAGCAGAATTTCAACACATGTTCCCAGACCAAGAGAGCCTGCATCCTAACGATTTACAAAGAGGTAATCAGAATATACCACACAGTAGATCACACATATGCACGCAACTGCTGAGGGAAGGAATAAATCAATAAATAAAATATGGAGGTGGTTGATGGACTGGGGCTAATCAGAGAAGGTCTATTGGAAGAAGTGGGATTTTAAGGGGTTTTTGAAGGTGAGGATGGCTGTGGTCTAGATAGGGGATGAATCGTTCGGGGACAACTTGATCAAGGAGATAGAAGCTGATGACTTGATCAAGGAGATAGCAGCTAGAGAGTCAAGTGTCAGGCACATCTAGAAGACTGGCCTAGAAGGAGTGAAGAGATAAAGCTGAAGAATAAAAGATGAAGAGGAATAAGAGAGTTGGTGGAGAGAGAATTTGATCATGGTATTTTTTGGGTTGTTTTTTTTTTTTTTCAGAGGGAAATAAAGTGGAATGTTGAAGAGCATGGCACAGGTAAAATATTTCCATTCAATCATTCATTCAATTGAATTTATTAAGCTCTTACTTTGTGCAGAGCCCTGTATCCAACACTTGGGAAAGTACAACAGTAAACAGAGACATTCCCTGATCACAACGAGCTCACAGTTCAAGGAGGGTTGGGAGGTGGGAGGGGGGTGGAGACAGAGATTAATACAAATAAATGGAATTATAGATATATACATAAATGCTGTGGGGCTGGGAGGTGGAGGAAGAGCAAAGGGAGCAAGTCAGGGTGATGCAAAAGGGAGATGTGAGTCTGTTGTGGGCAGGGATTGTCTCTATTTGTTGCTGAATTGTTTTTTCCAAGCACTTAGTACAGTGCTCTTCACAGACTAAGTGCTCAATAAATACAATTGAATGACTGAGTGAATGAGGAAAAGTGGGGCTTAGTCTGGGAAGGCCTCTTGGAGGAGATGTGTCTTCAATAAGGCTTTGAAGGTGGGGAGAGTAAATGTTGGATTTGAGGAGGGAGGGCATTCCAGACCAGAGGGAGGACACGGGCCAGGGGTCGATGGTGAGACAGGCAAGAATGAGGCACAGTGAGAAGATAAAGAATCACTTATCCTATGCCGACTGGATTACTCTATCAGCTTCCTTTCTGACTTCCCTACCTCCTGCCTCTCCCCCTTCAGTCCATACTTCACTCTGCTTCCCAGATTGTCTTTCTACTGAAACGTTCAGGGTATGTCACCCCGCTCCTCAAAAATTTCCAGTAGTTGCCTATCCCCCTCTGTATCAAACCAAAACTCCTCATTATTGGCTTCAAAGCTGTCCATCACTTTCCCTTTCTTACTTCACCTCCCTTCTAATAATAATAATAATAATAATAATAATGTTGGTATTTGTTAAGCGCTTACTATGTGCCGAGCACTGTTCTAAGCGCTGGGGTAGACACAGGGGAATCAGGATGTCCCACGTGGGGCTCACAGTCTTAATCCCCATTTTACAGATGAGGTAACTGAGGCACAGAGAAGTTAAGTGACTTGCCCACAGTCACACAGCTGACAAGTGGCAGAGCTGGGATTCGAACTCATGACCTCTGACTCCAAAGCCCGGGCTCTTTCCACTGAGCCACGCTGCTTCTCTCCTTCGACATCCCAGACCGCACACTTCGCTCCTCTGATGCTAACTTTCTCACTGGGCCTCTATCTCACCTGTCTCACTGCTGACCCCTGGCCCACATCCTATCTCTGGCCTAGAATGCCCTTCCTCCACAAATCTGCCAATCACACTGCCCCGCTTCAAAGCCCTACTGAAGGCACACCTCCTCCAAGAGGCCTTCCCAGACTAATCCCCCTTTCCTCAGCTTTCCCTCCCTTCCGTGTCACCTGGACTCACTCCCTTTGCTTTCCCCCCCTTCCCGCCCCACAGCACTTATGTATATATGTATATAGCTATATATTTATTGATACCTGTTTACTTGTTTTGATGTCTATCTCTCCCCCTCTAAACTGCGTGGCTCAGTGGAAAAGAGCCTGGGCTTCGGAGTCAGAGGTCATGAGTTCGACTCCCGGCTCTGCCACTTGTCAGCTGTGTGACTGTGGGCAAGTCACTTCACTTCTCTGTGCCTCGGTTCCCTCATCTGTAAAATGGGGATTAACTGTGAGCCTCACGTGGGACAACCTGATGATCCTGTATCTACCCCAGCGCTTAGAACAGTGCTCTGCACATAGTAAGCACTTAACAAATACCAACATTATTATTATTATTAAACTGTAAATCCGTTATGGGCGGGGACTGTCTTTTTATTGTATTGTACTTTCCAAGCACTTAGGACAGTGCTCTGCACACCATAAGCACTCAATAAATACTACTGAGTGAATGAATGAATGAATGAGCTATCACTAGAGAAGCCAAGTGAGGTAGGAGGGGACAAGGTGATGGAGTGCTTTAAAGCCAATGGGGAGGAGTTTTTGTTTGCTACGAAGGTGGACAGGCAACCCTTGGAGATTTTTGAGGAGGGGGGTGACACGCCATGAATATATTTTTTAGAAAGATGATCCGGGCAGTGGAGTGAAGTATGGACTGGAGTGGGGAAAGACAGGAGTTTGGGATGTCAGCTAGGAGGCTGATGCAGTACTCTAAGTGGGATAGGATGAGTGACTGTAATAACGTAGTAGTATTTTGGATGGAGAGGAAAGGGTGGATTTTAGCGATGTTGTGAAGGTGGGACCGACAGGATTTGATGACAGAATGACTATAAGGATTGAATTAGAGAAAGGAGTCAAGAATAATGTCAACGTGATGGGCTCGTGAGACGGGAAGAATGGTGGTGCCATCTACAGTGATGGGAAAGGCAGAGAGAGGACAGGGTTTGGGTGGTAAGAAAAGGAGCTCTGTTTTGGACATGTTAAGTTTGAAGTGATGGGAGGACATCCTTGAAAGCAGGCGGAGATGTGAGCCTGGAAAGAGGGAGAGAGATCAGGGGAGATGTTGATTTGGGTATCATCGGCATAGAGATTGTAGTTGAAGCCATAAGTGCGAATGAGTTCTCCAAGGGAGTGAGTGCAGATGGAGGATACACGGGGACCCAGAACGGAACTTTGAGGGATCCCTCCCAGTTAGGGGCTGGAAGGCAGAGGAGGAGCCCACGAAGGAGACTGAGAATGAACGGCCAGAGAGATGAGAGGAGAACCAGGAGAGGGCAGGTGTTCCCATTCCGACCTGAATGATTTCAGAGCAGATTTTTTTTTCTCCTTATATCTCCATGGTGGCATGGGGGCTGGGCTGCCTTTGCTGGCATATGCACCACAGAAACAACTTAGCCACCAGCATCCTCTGAGGCCATGACACAGGGATCAGTCTGTAGTGTGCAAGGAAGCCGGGGGGGGCTGGGGAGGGGACATCAACAATGCTGTCATCTCCCTGAGAGAGCTAGTATGACTCCAGGAGGGAAGTAGACAGCTCCCGAATCAAGGCAGAGAACAGCTAGCCTATGCTCCTATTCCTCCAGCTCTTTCAGTCATCTAGATGGGGGCATTCAGCCTGCCACTCCAGGACCACTGGTATTTCAATCATCCATACCAGGCTGCAGGATGAGCCACAGTCTTGTTGCTTCCTCAGTGAAAAAATAGTTCATCACACACACATACACACACCTGTTCCTTCAAATATCACGGATCCTAAGCCAGTTCTGACTTTTACTCTCAGCCCTGCCGGGGAAACTCCAGGAAGCATCTGTTTGACATTTCTCTCCCACCAGTTGATAGTTCTTGCTCACGGGGTACACCCAGATACCAACTACACCCATTTCTTGAAATCCTGCAGACCACTACTCCAAAACTTGCTGACCAAAACACAGCTCCAAATTCACACTTCCTCACCTTCACATACACACACAATGATAGTTACCCGCCCCTCAACACACCAATTTCTCACCTGACCTCCATCTCCCTCTCCTCATTCCCAAATCTTGTGCTTGCATTGGTTCTCTTCAACTTCTGAAGATGACCATATGCAGCTTCCAGAGTCAGGCAGTTTTCCACCCCTGCAAAAGACCACTAAATTTACTAATGATACCTCAAAAAATAGCTGAATTAATATTTCAATCAATGGTTTTTACTGGCTACTAACTGTGGGAAAAGCCAACCTACAACAAAATGGGATAAAAGTATGATAAATAATAATGTTGGTATTTGTTAAGCGCTTACTATGTGCAGAGCACTGTTCTAAGCGCTGGGGTAGATATCTTGACTTCATAAAGAACAGATTCAATAAAACCAACCTCCTTATTGAACAAAGTGATAGGCTTGATAGATCACAGATGGCAAAAAAAAATATATAAGTAAAATGGCAGGTTGAAGAGGATTTCCTTCCTGTTCATACACCAGTCCAGACTATACAACAAGTGGCTGGATTTCCAAGCAGTTGGATAGTCACCCAGGTTTTGAAAACTCCACTGAAGGCAGTATTCTAGTGCAATTTAGTTTCTCATCAAGAATGATGGAGGAGACTTGGTCCTGAAATTTCATGACAGAGAAGTTGCAAAGAAGAACTGATTGTAGTGCTAGTGATTTTTGTGTAATGCCACTCACACCCTCCCAATCCTGCCAGGCATGGTCCAGGAGTACGACGATCAAGTAGGCATAAAGGGGTACAATCATACCGTTAGCGGTATATGTCTTTGTCTGCGTTAGCCAGCTATAGGCAAAACCAGGTGAGAGCTCAGGTCTACTGGTTCCCAGTATATTGTGCATTATACAGAGGAGAAAACAAGGCTAGAAAGTAGAATAGAACAGAAAGGAACTAACTAAAGCAGATGGCCTTCCTCATTTGGTCCTTTCTAAAATGAAAGAATAGGTTGAAGATATAAAGGCAGAAGGATCCTTGTGTCGAAGCAGTAATAATAAATCAATAGTATTTATTGAGTGCTTCCGGACGTTCTGGAGAAAATATATCTATAGAGTTGCTATGATTTGGAAACGACTCCATGGCATCTGATAACAACCAATGTCCAGAAGACCAAACTAAGCGCTTGGGAAAGTACAATTCAATAACATTGTACCCACTATATTATATTGTACTCTCCCAATTCTCAATAAATACTATTAGTTGTTGGAGTCAGTAGACATGATCCTGCCCTCTAGGAGTGCAGGGGGAGACAGACGTAAAAAGAGGATGAAATAGGTGAAATAATAGTCATAGTGTGATCCCACTTCAGAGTAAGCCCGTCAAACTGCAGAGACTGTATCTGTTGCCGACTTGTTCATTCCAAGCACTTAGTACAGTGCTCTGCACATAGTAAGCGCTCAATAAATACTATTGAATCTTAAGGAAAGAGAGAAGTCAGGAAGAAAGGGAAAAAGGACTTTAGGAGAGCAAATTTTAAAGACAGACTTTAGGAAGAAAAGGCCTCCAAGAAACTCATTGGTCTTCAAAAAAATAAGATCTAAAGGATCAAGAATAGATCATGTTATATCAATCCGTACACAGACAGCATGATGAAGAGGCCAAGGCATAATCTGGAAAGTCAGGAGCACTAGATTCTAGGTCCCAGCTCTGCTGTTGGCCTGCTGTGGTGCCTCATAAAGACACTTTGCCACTCTGTGTCTCCCCATCCGATTGTGCAGATAAAATGAAGAAAAATGATACAGTTGACCTGGGGAATAAATGCAAGTGTTATTTCAATTTAAAGAGATATTTTAGTTGGAGCAGGAAGGGCAATAATAAGATGCCAAGTTGCTAAACCAAGAACTTTTAAGTTACGTGGAGGAAAAAAATGAGAAAGCTACAAAAGATGGAATTCATGCCAGATAACCCAATGAAACAGGGACAAGATTAGAAAAGTGAGAAGTGAAAAGGAAATGCAATTAATCCAAGACAAAAGGAAACAAAAACTGCCTTAATTATATTAATCAAAAGAGGAAGGGCAGGAAAAATGTGCTCCCTCCTATTGACAAGAAGGGAAAACTGCAAAGATCACTCTAAAAGAGCAGAGATTTTAAATTGTTTTTTCCACTTCATTCTTTACAAAAAAAGGTCATATGTGTAAGGTTGGCCAGGCAAGTCCCGTATTGAATTAGTGGTTGGAAAGCCAGATTAAAATGGGTGAAAAACAATTAGAGATATATTTTTAAAACTGGATGTTTTCATGTCAGTACTGACTGGCAATGTGCCATAGGGTACATACAAATGTACTGCACAGGCACTAACTATTAATTTTTGAGAATTCAGCTGTAGCAGCCTAAGAAAGGAAAGAAAAAGGGGTGGGGTGGGTGGGGGGCAGTTAGCCTGGGATTACAGGCCAGACCAGTCATGTTTACATCTAGATCTGGAAAGATTCCAAAACAAATTATCCAACAATTAGTTTGCAGCTATCTAGACAGCAACTGGTATGACTCTATGTTGACTCTAGATTGTAAACTGGTTATAGGCAGGGAGTGTATCTGCTAATTCTATTGTATTGTACTCTCCCAAATGCTTAATAGAGTGCTTTGCACATAGTAAATACTCAATGAACATCACGGATTGATTGAGCAAATCATGTCACATCAATTTAATCTTCCTCTACAATAGGATGGCAGGCTTTGGAGAAAATGGAAGCAAAGGAGATGCTTTTCTGATAACACCCTCCTCTAGAAGCTAGGAAGAGAGTATAAGTAGGTTGCATCCCTGGTCTGTGGGACATTTGCTTCCAAAGGGTAGTCCAGAAAAGGTTCCGTGTCCATCTTAGTTGGCATATCTACAAGGATATGTCCTAAGAACAAATATTTTCCCTTGCTCAGCCCATGTATACATCCCTAATTTTTTTTTATGGTAATGGTTAAGTCCTATGTGCCAGGCACAGTATGGAGCAATGGGGTAAGACACAAGATAATCGGATTGTATACAGCCCCTGACTGTCATGTGGCTCACAGTCTTAATCCCCACTTTGTAGATGAGGGAACTGAGGCACAGAGAGGTTAAGTGACTTGCCCAAGGTCACCCAGCAGACAAGTGGCAGAGCCAGGATTAGAAACCAGGTACTTCTGATTCCCAAGCCCATGCTCTGTCCATTAGGGCCACAATGCTTCACACTAGGCCAAGCTGCTTGTTTTTCTACATTATTTATATCACTATGGATATTATCAATATTATTGATCTATATTAATGTCTGCATCCCTCTCTAGACTATAAGCTCATTGTGATCACGGAACGTGTTTACCAACTCTATTATATGGTACTCTCCCAAGCATTTAGTACAGTTTTCTGCACACAGTAAGCACTCAATAAATATGAGTTATTGATTCAATATCTCTATTGTTTAACCTGGATTGAAAAATAGGTCAACATCGTGATGACAAATTGGGAGGAATCGGCAATATTTTGAAAGTAAGGGGGAAAAATCAAAACTGACAGAAATTGGAAAGTCAGTCCTAAAAAACCTAAATAAAGCCAATAGAGACAAAGGCAGGATGGCACACTTTGGAGTAAAAAGCAATCTTCACAAAAGATAGAATGGGGAATATTCTGTAGAAAGAGACAGGAGGGCCATAGTGAACTAGAATTTGAATATGAGAATCTGTAAACAGGCATAATTCTTGGAAAGCTAACACAGTACAGGAATGTGGTAGCTAGAGTAACATGCAAGGGTTAGGAAATCATCTTTTCACTAAACCCTGCATTGTTCAGGCATTGAGTATTTTGTCACAAAGAGCAATAATCACTTCTATTAATTCGTTTGTACTTTTCAAGTGCTTAGTATGACACTTGGCATGAGATGAGAGAGGGCCCATAGAGTCCTATAAAGAAAAAGGTCCCAGGGACAAAAAAGTAGTTCCCATTTCTTGTCTTATGCTGTTGAGTAGTCACCGACCCATAGTGACACCATGGATGCATCTCCCTCAGAACCCCCCACCTCCATCTACAATCGTTCTGGTAGTGTTTCCACAGAGTTTTCTTGGTAAAAATCCGCAAGTGGTTTACCATTGCCTCCTTCCGCACAGTCAACTTGAGTCTCCACCCTCGACACTCTCCCATGTCGCTGCTGCCCAGCGCGAGTGAGTTTTGACTTGTAGCAGATTGCCTTCCACTCACTAGCCACTGCCCAAGCTAGGAATGGCATGGGTATGCCTCTGCTTGACTCTCCCTCCCATAGTCGAGACTGGTAGGGTACTGGAAACTCTCCAGGTGTGACTCTGAGAGGATAGTTCCCATGAGAAAAGGTTAAAGCAATTGGGATTATTTATTTTACAATAAACTCCTTGTGGGAGGGACCATATCTACATACTTTATTGCACTGTACCCTCCCAAGGGCTTAGTAGTGCTCTGTACAAAGTTAAGTGCTTGATTAATACCACTCATTAACTGATTGAAGGCTAAGAGGTTATTTAGTAGCTGCCTTCAAGTTTATAAAAGGTCTTTAATGTGGAGGATGCTAACCTGTGGTTTTCCACGTCCAATGAGCCCAAACAAGAGGAAACTGTTAAAATCAGTAATGATCTACTGGACACAAGGAAGATCTTCTTGATAAATAAGGTGATCAAACACTGGAATGCACTATTAATGAAAGTGGTGGGCTTTCCATTCTAGGAATCTATAAAGAAAGAAAAATAAACATCCAACTGTCCCACATGGCTTTGTCATGCTTCTTCCTGGAGACTGGAAATTTAATCAGATGATCTCTCATGAACTTTTCTAGTGTTATTATTTTATGCTTCCATAATGATAACGAGCCAAATCTCTATGTAAAATCTCAGGGATTACACGTGGTGTTCTGAGTGCGGGTCAATCCTGGGTTCACTCCTATTTAACATTTTCATCAATGGCCTGAATGGTGGAACAGAAACCAGGCTCATTAAATCTGCAGATGGCACCAAGCTGCCCAACACATTCCAAAGCAGACTTAAAATTCAAAATGACTGGGATAAAGAGACAAAGTGAGAAACAAACAGAATGACACCCCATGGGGGAAAAGCACATGGTAGCTCATAGAAACAATGCCACATGTTTCACTGTTGCAGTCACGGGGTGAAATGCTGGAAAATAAAATCACCCGCTGAATGGAGTAGGTATGGCTCTTTATGTACAAGGGTAAAGGATGTTAACACACAAGGCCACAATACTCTATCAAATAAGGGAAATATAGGCACCCTTCAGGTTCAAAAGCAAAATTTCTGACAGTGACTTGCCATCCATGGACACAAGCATGAGCAGGACTCTAGACTGTAATCTCTTTGTGGGCAAGGAACATCGTCTATTAAGTGCTTCAGACAGTTCTCTGCACACAGTAAGCACTCAAGAAATGATTGATTGATGTGTGATCCACAGCCTTTTCCATCAAATGGTATTTATTGAGCGCTTACTTTGTAGAGAGCACTGAACTAAATGCTGGGGAGAGTACAATATAACAATAAGCAGACACATTTCCTGCTCTCCCATGTTGTATAGCAGGCAAACAGTAAGTTTTAGGTTGCCATGGCAGGTGCTGTGGGGTTTTTTTAACTTTTTTTCTAAGGTCCTTGTAGGCAGGGATTACATCTACCAACTCTGTTGCACCGGATTTTCCCAAGCACTTAGTACAGTGCTCTGCACACAGTATGTGCTAAATCGATACTACCGATTGATTCCAAAAACCTATACCCGAGAAGAGCAAAGTAATGAGGTCTAGAAGAAAGACAGCCAGGAGTCCTGGGTTCTAATTCTGGCTCGATCACTTGCCTGCTGTTTGGACTTCGGGCAAGTCATTTAATTTCTCTGAGCCTCAGTTTCCTCATCTGTAGAAATGGGGATAAGATAAAGCTCCCCTTTAGATTGTGAGCCCTACATGTAACAGGAGCTGTTCAGGCTGCTTATACTGTATTTATCCTATGGCTTAATTCAGTGCTTGGCATATAGTAAGTACTTAACAAATACCACTCTTATTATTAAGAGGGACTCCTGGCTGCATGCCAAGGTGGTTCTCCATGCTGTGGGCTCTTTGCTGCCCACATCAACCCTCCACTACCAACCAGTGGGTTTTTATCAAATCTTTGGAGTAGTTATAGTCACTTCACTTCATTACAGTGACTTCCATCTACCACGCAATAGCTTCAGGGGTCACAGATTCAAATCAAAAGGCATTCCTCAGATGAAAGGACATGTAATTACTCCACTAGTCCTTGAGCTAATTTTTGTCACCTTGGGCAGTAACTGCACCATCAACTCTGAATGTGAACACCAATTTCACAAACACAGCAAGAGTGTTCCTTCTAGTCTACTACTGGCCCTGTCGAAGTTGAGGGCAACCGCCTGGGGGAAAATGGTGGAGAACAGGCAGGAGATTAAACCAAAGATCGGTCTCTTCCAGATCCTCACAGATGAGTCTCTCCCCCAGCACTCATCACTCCTCTCCAAATCTCTCCACTGCTGCTCTTCATGGGGAACAGAAGGAAAATTACTCATTGGCCAGAAGCATTTGAGGCTTTTAAAGGACCATTTTCTATTTTCTTTTATTCTATATAAATAAAACCTAACACCTTCCTAGGTTGATATATGTGTAATGTGTATATAAACCTGGGAGGGAGTTAATTTATATATATTCTTATACATATGCACACACACCTATACAAGACACATATATTAAAAACAGTAGAAGATGCATGATAACTGGCTGAGTTGGTGAAACTAATGAAAAAATAATAATAATAATAATAATAGTATTTGTAGAGTGCTTACTATGTGCCAGGCACTCTATGAAGCCCTAGAGTGGATACAAGCAAATCAGTTTGAACACAGTCCCTGTCCCATGTGGAGCTCACAGTCTTCATCCCCATTTTACAGATGAGGTAACTGAGACCCAGAGAAGTAAAGTGACTTGCCCAAGATCACACAGCAGACAAGTGGAGGAGGCAAGATTAGAACCCATAACCTTCCGTCTCCCGGACTTGTGCTCTATCCAGTATGATTCCAAAGGTATCTCAGGATGAACAAGATTCAGTATTGGCTCATGTTAGTTAAAAAGAGAGAAAGAGAGAGATCTGTGTTACCAAGATGAACAAAAAGGTTTATAGGAACCATGACACAGTCCTGCTCTCACACTCTTCACTGGTCATATCTGCGCTACAGATGAAACTGGTTACCAACTGCAATTAATCCATCAAACAATCATATTTACTGAGCTTTTACCATGTGCAAAACACGATACTGAGTGCTTGGGAGACTGCAGTACAATAGAATTAGCAGACATGTTCACTGTCCATAACAAGCAAGAAAAAGAGAAATGTAAGGTTCAGATTGACAAAGAGAGGTGATTTTCCATAATGTCATCCAGCATATAATGCATAATTTGCAAGAGGAGATGAGAAAAAACACCTCAAAGGCTCGATGAAGCACAACATCACATTTGACTAGTTGCTAGAGACAACCACAACAGAAAAAGCAGGAGTCAAGAATGGAATCACATTTTAGGTCCAGGGTTTCAAGAGACCATGACACCAACAAGTAGAATAGCATGCTAGAAATACTACCGATTTGCAAGGGACCATCTTTAGACCTGGACAATAAAGAAGGAACCAGTCACACCACTCTTGTCAACCAGATGGATACTTATCACTGCCAGAAGCAACATCTTTGAATCTGAACAGCAGATATTTATATCAAATAGAAACTTTTAAGATTTTATATAACGTGGAGAAATGGCCCCTTCCTCCAACTAGTTTAGAATCAAAAATAGGAATTTTCTATGTAAAGCAGTCATAAATACTCCAGAAGATCCAACTGTACGAACAGAAGAACCTGTCAGAAGGCTTAATGAGGAAGAATTTACCAGAGGGATAAGTAAAGACATCTAAGACACCCCAAAGGAGATGAACCTGAGAGACAGCCTTGCATGGAGCCCAAGCATGGGATCCCACTGACACGGAGGATATTTCCCTTTCAAGCTTTCCATTTTCCTTCATAACCCAAAGCCTCACATCATATACCCTGCCACAAGCTCAATTTCTCTACCTACTAGGAAGTAATAATAATAATAATATTAATAGTATTTGTTAAGGGTGTACAAAGTACCAGTCACTGTACTAAGTGCTGGGATAGATATTAAGCTAACCAGATTGAACACACTTCCTGCCCCATATGAGGTTCCTGAGTCTTATTCCCATTTTACAGATAAGGTAACTGAGGCACAGAGCAGTCGTTATTTGCCCATGGTCACACAGCAGACAAGTGACGGAGCCAGGATTAGAACCCAGCTTCTTCTGACTCCCAGACCCATGCTCTATCCACTAGGTCATGCTGTGGTGCTTGTCAGTATTTGGGCATACTTTAAAGCTATTTTATTGTTACCAATATCCTTGAATCCTCTCCATTGTTGCCTCTCCCCACCAAGGATTAGGCCCTTCGAATTGCATTATTATTTTTGAATTATTTTTCTCATTCCTAGACCACAGTGAACCACAGGATTCTGGACCTGGAATAGCATAACTCTCTAATGGCTACACTATACTATGGAAACAGGATCATCAGTTACCAGTTATAGCTATGAATTTCCAATTAACGAATCTAATGCATTCTCTAGTCTGCATTTCTATTTTAAAATCAGTGGTATTTGAGTGCTTACAGTGTGCAGACCACTATACTAAGTGCTTGAGAGAGTACAAAGCAATAGAATTGGTAGATACGCTCCCTATTTTTAAAGGAGACAAATTATGTTTAGTGTAAATTCCCCATTTAGTATGGTCATTTAACCGTAATCATTTCGCATAGCACTATCCGTAATATTTATTAAGTATATGTATGCAGAACACTACCTAGGCATATGGAAGGATAAATTAGAACCAGAAGATATTGTTGCTGCCCTCAAAAGGTTTGCAGATGTCATCTGAGTGTAATAAGAAATACAGAAAGTGGGGGAAACTGAAGAGGATGGCTCTTTTATGGGACTCTTTAAGTGGCATTTATTAAGTTCCAGGTGTTGTGCTTAGAATTGAGATACAAGAATCAGCTCAGACACAGTCCCTGTCCCAACAAAATGGGCCTCACTGCTTAAAGGAAAGGGAGAGCAAGCATGTTATCAATTACCTCATTTGTAAAATAGGTAAGACTGTGAACCCCATGTGGGACAACCTGATGACCTTGTATCTACCCCACACTTAGAACTGTGCTCGGCACATAGTAAGCGCTTAACAAATACCATCATTATCATTACGTTATTCCCATTTTTCAGCCGAGGAAACAGGCAGAGGAAAGTTGGGTGACTTGTCCAAGGTCAACCAGCAAGATAGAGACAGAGCTATGACTAGAACCTGAATCCTTTGACTTTCAATCCTCTGCTCTTCGAGAGAGTTCTAGTCCATAAAAATATACGCAGGCATTTTTAAAAACACCAATGCTCTCATAGTGATAAAGCTGTGCTTTGAGATCTATTTAAAATTAAAAAAAGAGATAAAAGCAGTAGTTGAGTCTTCGTGATTATTCATTTCCCTCGAACTTCTCAAAAGTCTTATCTGGACTACTGGAACTTGAAACAGGAAAGGGTTGATCTGGAAGGGGTGGCACTTTCCTCAGAATTGTATCAAAATGTGTACTCTTAGCAAACATCCACTCGCTCTAAGCAATGACGGTATCACTGAGATGGCTGGGTGGGGGACGGGGGAGCAGCTGCGAATAAGGCAGCAGGAAAACTCACTTGAAAAACTTTCTTCAGGATAGTAAAGGAGAGTGGCCATCCCCAAGATCAAAGGGGGAAAATCTGAGTGGGTTATAAAAACAGGAAAGAGGGTTTATTCATCGTTTGAATGTCAAGAAGGACAGTCATCACGCTGCTTCTTCAAGCACTCTAATGTCGCTGATGGAGACAGAACCCCGGACTGGATTAACGTGGCTAGACATTCTGATTTAGCCAGGTCATTCCAGGGACATATTTGTGTCCTCAAAAAAATCGAATTAAATATAAAATGTTCGGGCTGAGATGGGTGTATTCAGTCATTGAGAGGGCGTCAGAGAGGAAACCAGGGAGAAGGGTATCCACTGCCTATAAATCCCTGTCCCAACATAACCAGCATGTCCTGGGGAGGAGTTGTTTTAACCCCGGGTCCATGATCTAGGCTTGTACTAGCTCTGGGTTCCCAGATTAATGATAATAATAATAATGATGGTATTTGTTAAGCGCTTACTATGTGCAAAGCACTGTTCTAAGCGCTGGGGGATACAAGGTGATCAGGTTGTCCCACGTGGGGCACACAATCAATCCCCATAATACAGATGAGGTAACTGAGGCACAGAGAAGTTAAGTGACTTGCCCAAAGTCACACAGCTGACGAGCGGCAGAGCCGGGATTAGAACTCATGACCCCTGACTCCCAAGCCTGAGCTCTTTCCACTGAGCCACGCTACTTCTCTACTGGGGTTGTCTGTAGCTGTGACTTTTTCAGGCTACACCCATATGTCTTCCCTGACTAAGACCTCATTTTCTCTTCTCTCACGTCCTTTTGTGTTGCCCTCATTTGCTCCTTTTATTAAACCCTCCCTCAGTACTTACAAACACATCTGTAATTTATATATGTAAATTAATGTCTATCTCCCCCCGTTAGACTGTAAGTTCATTGTGGGCAGGGAATGTGCCTACTATCTCTGTTACACTGTTATATTGTACTCTCTCAAGCACTTAGTACAATGCTCTGGACAAAGTAACTGCTCAATAAATATGATTAATTGACTGGTATTTTTTGGAGTTGCAGGGTGAAATCAGGAGAGGCGACAGGGGTGGAATAAGTGAATGCTTCTCCTAGATCTAGTGCCCTTCACTCCTCCCCTTCTCTCCCTCCCCTAAGCAGCGTGGCTCAGTGGAAAGAGCACAGGCTTGGGAGTCAGAGGTCATGAGTTTGAATCTCGGCTCTGCCACTTGTCAGCTGTGTGACTGTGGGCAAGTCACTTCACTTCTCTGGGCCTCAGTTACCTCATCTGTAAAATGGGGATTAACTGTGAGCCTCACGTGGGACAACCTGATTCCCCTGTATCTCCCCCAGCGCTTAGAACAGTGCTCGGCACATAGTAAGAGCTTAACAAATACCAACATTATTAACATTATTAATATCGAACTCATCCATTTCTGCCCCACCCCCAACTCACTTAATATTTGTTTATTAGGCTCCGTGGTTCACTGGATTGCTCTAGTAATGGCATTGCTTATGTCCTGTGTGAAGACAGTTACAGGGAGTGTGTGCCTAATATTGGGAAAAGGATTCCTGAAGTAATTTTAGTTGGATGCAAAACTCTTGCTGAATTTGCTGAAATTACAGAAAAACCTGAGCAAGAATCTAAATGTTTGAGAAAAGGGTCGAGGAGGAACAAGGAAATAAAATTGAAAATGAGAGAAATGTCTTCTTCCTTTTGGAGGATTGCACTGACATCCTCCTGTAAAATACCCAGGGTATGCTAGGAGGAGTTGCGATCGAAATTCAGGGAAAATATACTCAGCATTATATTTTTCAATCACCTAAAATCCATAAGAACGAGTGAAGAAAAAAGCAGAAATACACGCAAAAGAGGGGGAAAGAGTCCTCTTTCCAAGCAGATCTCTCCTAGGGTACTCTATATGGTTCCCACATCAGGATGGAAAAAGAAGAAAAGATTAGGGTCAGCTGGGCATTTGAGGGCAATGGGCTAACCATCCTGGCTATTCAAAGTCAATCAGTCATATTTATTGAGCGCTTACTGTGTACAGAGCATTGTATTATTTGGAAAAGTACAACAGAGTTGGTAGACATGATTCCTGCCTACGAGTTAAAAGATATCACCAATTATTCTTTCATTCATTCATTCAATCGTATTTATTGAGCGCTTACTGTGTGCAGAGCATTATACTAAGCTCTTGGAAAGTACAGTTCGGTAACAGAATGAGACAGTCCCTACCCTACAACGGGCTCACAGTCCAGAAGATGGAGACAGACAACAAAAAACGTAGACAGGCATCACTACCATCAAAATAGATAAGTAGAATCATAGATAAATGCAAATCATTAATAAAATAAATAGAGCAATAAATATATTCAAACAGACACAAGTGCTGTGGGAAGGGGAAGGGGGAAGAGAAGAAGGAGGGAGTAGGGGGAATGGGGAGGGGAGGAGGAGCAGAGGGAAAGGGAGGGCTCAGTCTGGGAAGGCCTCCTGGAGGAGGTGACCTCTCACCCAACCTCAATTCAACAAGAAAATGGGCCAAGATCACCCCCCAAAAATAATTACCAACATTAACCGAAGCCTGTAACCTAAAGGGATGACAGTTTAGGAAGCAATTATTGGGCTTCATATTCAATTATTTTTACTTAAAATTCCGTGTTGATATTTCCAATCTAGTATTCTCTCTCCATGGGTATGACTCCCAGAGACTGAAATTTTCTTTACTTCTGCTCTCACTCTCAATGAAGCATTCCTGCTTATAATGGGGCTGTCACCAATGTAGGTTACAATCAAGGCTTGGAAAACTGAAACTTCAATAATTTGTTCTCAAATTTGAAACATTTTAACATCTCAATCATCTAAAATCCATAAGAATGAGTGAATAAAAACACCAGAAATTCATGCAAAAGAGGGGGAGAGAGATCCTTCTGCTGCAAGCAGATCTCTCCCAGGATACTCTATACAGTTCCCATATCAGGATGGAAAAAAAAAAGAAAGGCTAAGGGGGAGCTGGGTATTCGAGGGCAGTGAAACTGTAAAGCTGTCAACTGATCAGCCAGACAACGAGCGGCTAATTTAGAAAAGATGTTTACCCAAGTGAGTCTCAAAACCTCCTGTCTGGAAATTGGGACATCTTCTCAATAGTTCCAGCCCTGAAGAGAGGCATTAACGACCCCAGTCCTACAAAACACCTGGCTATCACGCGAACCTTTGAGAAGTAGCTTGGTGTAGTGGATACAGCACGGGCCTGGAAGTCAGAAGGTCATGGGTTCTAATTTCAGCTCTGCCACTTGTCTGCTGAGTGACCTTGGGCAAGTCACTTCAGTTCTCAGAGCCTCAGTTACTTCATCTGTAAAATGGGGAATTGAGATGTGAGCCTTATAAGGGACAGGGACTGTGTCCAATCCAATTTGCTTGTATCCACCCCAGCACTTAGAACAGTGCATGGCACAGGGTAAGGCTTAACAAAATCCATCATTACTATTATTATTAACCTTTAACATCGGCAAACGGTTTTGGGGTCGTCACACCACAGTGACATATGAATGAAAGGTATTACTGCTTCTATTCACACTATCACAAAGTAATGCTTTTTTTTAACATAATTGTCTTCATGTGTACATATTTATGAGGAAAAAGCATAAAGAAGACTGGCAAAATAAGGTAAATTATTTTGGTTTTCCTTTTTATTACTGAGCATCAGGAAAGGAGTTTGATATCATGAGGTTAGCCTAGGCTAACAGAAGAGCCCAAAGTGTCTACTAGGGCTTTGTGTGGGTAGGGGTGGGAAGGGGAGGCTTTGGGAAAATTTAAGTGCGTAATCCAACTGACACTTTTTCAGCCAATTATCAATTACTTATCGTAATGAAGCACAAGCAACTCAGATTGCCCAACCCGTTTTTTAGCTTCTTCCCCTCAAGCCTTTCTAGAGCAGATAACAAGGAAAACAAAGGGGTTAATTTAGGTTGTGTGCCCTTCTTGTATGGTTGGCTCTTTCCTGGATTGTCTAATAAGCAGCAGGACAGAGGAGAATAAGTAAGGGGCATGGAAAATCCAAAAACAAGATGACCAGTGGACTGCGATATCTCTGCATAAAGACCTATAGTCTGGAGTGGTAGTGCAATTTCAATGATGTTGATCAAATAAAAAGAAAAACTGTCATAGCTTTCAAATAAAAGTACCGATGCCCTGTGTGAGATTATTATATCAATCAATGATACTGATTGAGAGCTTACTACGTGCAGAGCACTATACTAACGGCTTGGGAAAGTACAATACAACAGAATTAGCAGAAATGCTCCCTGTCCATAACGAGTTTACCTTATAGAAGGTAATTGCTTTTTCCAGTCTTTCGTCTCAAAAGACCCCTATCACTAAAATGTAGCCACCGCAGAATTTAATCTGTCCATCAACATTATTAGGCACCCACTATATTCAGAGACTTTAACAATACCAAATGATAGAGACACGTTACTCCACAAATAGAAGCTACTCCTGGTCCCTGACCTGGAGGGACAAATAGAACTAAGACAGGGATAGAGAGCATAACGAGTGGAACCCATCAAGACTTAGTTTGGGACCCTTACATTGACAACAGCCCAAGAACCAAGAAGGTGATAGCGGGTTTGAGTCCCTGCAGTCCTGCTATTCCTGCAATTTGGCAAAAAGTAGCATCAGTGCTCCAGCAACAAGCCGGCATCAGTGCTCTAACTGCTCTCCGAAAGAGTAGAGAAGCAGTATGACACAACGGAATGAGCAAAGGTTTGGGATTCAGGAGATCTGGGTTCTAATTCTGGCCTCACCACAAGCCTCCTCTGTGACGTTGGGCAAGTCCCATAACTTCTCCGAGCCTCAGTTTTCTCAGGTTTAAACTGGAGATTAAATAACTGTGCTCCCTCCCACCTAATGTGTGAGCCCTGTATGGGTCAGGGACTGTGTCCAATCCGATTACGTTGAATTTATATCAGTGCTTAATACAGTGCACTGGACACAGTAAGTAACTTGGCAAATCCCACAATTATTAGGAAACCTCTCTCTTCCTGTACTTGCTTACAACACCTTTTCTGGGATGGAGAATTTGGAAAATTAATCTAGTACCCTTGCTTAGGTACTATATCAATCCAACAATTATATTCATTGAGGGCTTACTCTGTGCAGAGTGTGACTTTGGGCAAGTCACTTCACTTCTCAGTGCCTCAGTTACCTCATCTGTGAAATGGGGATTAAGACTGTGAGCCTCACATGGGACAACCTGATTACCCTGTATCTACCCCAGCGCTTAGAACAGTGCTCGGCACACAGTAAGCACTTAACAAATACCAAGATTATTATTACAATATAACAGAGTTGGTAGCTAATAATAATAATGTTGGCATTTGTTAAGCACTGACTATGTGCAGACCACTGTTCTAAGCGCTGGGGTAGACACAAGGGAATCAGGTTGTCCCACGTGGGGCTCACAGTCTTAATCCCCATTTTCCAGATGAGGTAATTGAGGCACCGAGAAGTGAAGTGACTTGCCCAAGGTCACACAGCCGACAAGTGGCAGAGCCGGGATTCGAACCCATGACCTCTGACTCCAAAGCTCTTTCCACTGAGCCACGTTGCCTCTCTGTCCACGAGGAACTTGCAGTTTACAGGAGAGATGCTATCCCACACTACTGTCTCATAAGGCTATAGACACACAATGGAAAAGAAACACATAGAGATCATGTATAGAGAAATACTTAATTTTTAGAGTCACTTAAATGACTGGTGTGATGGAAGTTAAATAAGGTTAGTCAGGAGAGGTTTTATGGTGGAAGTAGCATTTGGTGGCAAGCTGATGGTAATCAAAGAGGAAGAAGATAATAATACTGATGACATTTGTTAAGCACTTACTATGTGCAAAGTACTGTTCTAAGTGCTGGGGTAGATATGAGGTGATCACGGTGTCCCACTTAGGGCTCACAGACTTCATCCCCATTTTACAGAAGACAGAACTGAGGTCCAGAGAAGTGACGTGACTTGCCCAAAGTCACACAGCTGACAAGTGGCAGAAGCGAGATTAGAACCCACAACCTCTGACTCCCATGCCCAGGCTCTTTCCACTAAGCCACGCTGCCTTCTCCATCTCACTAACAAGGGGGATAACACATGCATTGGCACAGCGATTCCCCCGAGAGGGATGATAAGCAACTCTTCTCGGCTTAGGAACGAAGCCAAGGGTGAGAGAAGATTAGGTCAGTAGGGAGAGCCAGTTGGTAGAGTGACTGGAAACTCACAACCAGGAGTTTCAACTAGAGATTAACAGCAAATAGTGCTCACTGAAGGTTTCTGAAAAGGAGTCTAACCAAATCCAATTAAAGCCAGATGATTAATTTTTTCCCTCCGATTTCCTGAAGGCAGTCATACAGAGAGGAGTCTCTTGCAATAATAATAATTGTGGTATTTGTTAAATGCTTACTATGTGCCAGGAACTGTACTAGGCACTGAGGTGAATAAACACAAATCGGGTTGGATACAATCCCTGACCCACATAGGGCTCACATCTCAATCTGCATTTTACAGATGAGGAAAGCGAGGCACAGAAGTGAAGTGACTTGTCCAAGGTCACAAGCGGACAAGTGGCAGAACCAGGATTAGAACCCAGGACCTTCTGACTCCCAGGCCTATGCTTTATCCACTACACCATGCTCCTTCACTAAGACTGAGTGAGGTATTTAGGTTCTGGACTAGTGACTTGGAAAAAGGAGAGAAATAACAGTGAGAGAGAACCGGAAAGCTTTAGAGATACATGGGAGGTGCCAAAAGAAATTTTCAGGATGTACTGCTAGGGACAAGAAAAGTACTGTAGTCCTCAGTGGTAATGGTAAATTTACAAAAAGCGAATGTTTGGAGAAGAAAAAGAGGGACCTGTTTAGTGATGGTAATGGTATGTAGAAAAGTCTGCCAAAAATCTCTAACTGTACATAACAATCAATCACATTTATTGAGTTCTTATTGGGTGCAGAGAACTGTACTTAGCACTTGGTAGAGAGCTCGGAGTTAGTAGTTACATTTACTACACACAAGGCGCTCACAGTCTAGAGGGAGAAGCATACATATTCAATTTGAAATATACAAACACACATGCATATCTCGCATTTGCCTTAGTATTTGAATGTGTTGCTAGTGATGTTGGGATTTCATCTAAATGCATAGATAGGGCCAAAAAAGTCTCTTTCACATTGAACATATATAAAGATTACAGGGCAGCTTTCCAAGCTTTCCTATTGCCCAAAGGTCTGCATAGACATCTATTGTAGACATGCCAAGGAACTTGACATGGACAGATGTGCATTATCTGGAGAATTCTGGAAGTGGGAGAAAAGAAGAAAAATTACATACAAGTCGGGTATTGTGCACTTGTTTAGCGAGCACTTCTTTAGAGAGCCAGTTGGTAGAGCACTTGTTTGCAGGCAAAGTGTTTTGTCTTATGAGGCTTTAAAGATGAAGGTTGGTAAGGGTGGGGGATGATGGAAGATAAATCCAAAATCACCCTCCCACTGCTGTGGGAGCAGAGTGCTCCTCTCCAAATCTCTTCCCTCCCTTCTTCCATTGCTCTTTAAGGACGGGGGCCATATCTTCTACTTCTAGTGAACTCTCTCAGGCACCTACTACAGCGCTCTGTGCAATATACCTAACTACTGATGCTGACAACTGGTAATAATAAAGCCTATCTTGGAAATCCCCTCTCAAGATCGCACCTGGAGAGTTTCCAGTACTCTACCAGTCTCGGCTATGGGAGGGAGAGTCAAGCATAGGCCTTCCCATTCCATTCCTAGCTTGGGCAGTGGCTAGTGAGTGGAAGGCAATCTGCTACGAGTCAAAACTCCCCTGTGCTGGGCAGCAGCAGTAGCATGAGAAAGAGTCGAGAGTGGAGACTCAAGTTGATGGTGTGGAAGAAGGCAATGGTAAACCACTTCCATAAATTTGATCAAGAAAACTCTTTGGATGCACTATCAGAACGACTGCAGGTGAAGAGTAGGGCGTTCTGGGAAAGAAGTGTCCATGTAGTCACTGTGGGTCAGAGATGACTTGAGAGCATAAGATAAGATTCTGGAGATACCAACTCTGGAGAAGCAGCACTGCCTAGTGGGTAGAGCATGGGCCTTAGAGTTACAAGGACCTGTGTTCTAATCCTGGTTCTGCTACTTACCTGCTGTGTGACCTTGGGGAAGTCACCTTTCTGTGCCTCAGTTTGAAAAATGGGGATTAAGACTGGGCGTCTCATGTGGGACCGGGACCGTGTCCAACCTGATTAACTCGTATTTACTCCAAAGCATAGGACAGTGCTTGGCTCATAATAGGCACCTAACAAATACCATAAAGAAAAAACCCTTCCCAGAAGCAGAAGATCCCTGGCCCATTTCCTCTCTACACCAGAGGTCACCAGCAGAAATGCCTCCGCTTTGTCACCAGTTATGGCCAAGAAGTCTCCTTAAAAATCTTTACAAATTTGTCTTCTTACATCCCAGGTTTCTTTTCTCTTCTGTCCAAGAACCCAAAGGGGAAATTGCTCCTTGAATAACTACGACTGCCTGGCTTAATAATAATAATAATAATGGTATTTGTTAAGTGTTTACTATGTACCAGGCACTCTACAAAGCACTGGGGTGAATACAAGAAAATTGGGCTGGACACAGTCCCTGTCCCATGAGGGGTTCACAGCCTCAATCCCTACTTTACAGGCTAGGGAACTGAGGCACAAAGAAGTGAACTGAACTGACCAAGGTCACACAGCAGAGAAATGGCAGAGTCAGGATTAGAACCCATGACCTTCTGACTTCCAGGCCCGTGCTCTATCCGCTACACCATGCTGCTTCTTCTGCTGCTTAGGTGGATATGGTATCTAAGACACAAGGACTGGCAAGTTGAATGTCCTGAGATTACTGGTTTGAGATGAACTACCACAAAGTAGTATAAAACCAGAGGCTTCTGCTTTCATGCAAGCAAAACCCATCACCTAAGCATTAGAGAGCAAAAAGGAAGAAGACCACAGGGAACAAGAAAATGTGTAAATATAGCAGATCACATTCGCTCTCTATCTTCGATGAATTATATATGTATTTAAAAAAAAAACTAAAACAAAAAATCCTGACGTGTAATGAGATCCAAAAATGAAAAATACATCTACAGATCCACTGTGCTGAGCAGTGGGACAACAGTGATTACCTGTTTCTGAGTAAAGCAGAGAACAACAGTACTAAAACGGAGGAAGGACGCGAGCTTGCTGGTAGAGAGCACCCCACTGACTTTACTCATTTGGTGTAGGAAAGTTTATCTTCTACATTAACATCACAGCACTTTAAAAATAATACAACCCAGTGGAGAAGGCAGAGGATAAGGAGACTGAAAAATATGAGGAACCGGAAGATGTTTTTCAAACAAGGTCAACATAAACCTCGTAGGAAGGAATTTATTGTTAATAAACGACAAAAAGCAGGAACAAGAGTGCTTCACTGGCATGTTTAGAAAAGGAGAGCAAAGTGTGCAATAAGTCCAACTGGTTACTTTGGCAGAGGCAAGCCGTCATTCACTGGAAATATACTATTCCAAAAAGAACAATGGCAGCAATCTGGAAACGTACAGAAGCAGCCACTCAAAACCAGTCAACCTTTATTCTGCCGTAAATGAAAAGAATCTCTGTCAACCAGACTGCTTAATGTTCCACCAAGACACAAGCCTATCAATTAATAGTGATAATCAGTTTTATGAAGCACTTACTATGTGCTATGCCCCGATGTATCTACAGAATGGTCAAATTTCACACAGTTTCTCTGCCATAGGGTGGTCACAGTTTAAGAGACAGAACTGATATTTACCCCCATTTTACAGATAAGGTTAATGAGGCTTAAAGAGAACTGAAGCCCAGGTGGGGAAGTGACTTGCTCAAAGTCACAGAGAGATCCTGCGACAGAATCTGAGTTAGTATCTGGGTCTCCTGACTCCGAGTCTTAAGCCATTTGTCTCCCTGAAATGCACCGCCGCAATCCACCCAAACCACCAGGCCTAAAGTAATGCGACCGAGAGCACTTAGAAGACGACCTAGAATCACCAGCTTAGCAAAAAACTGTTTGCCAAGGAATTCTGCTTCCTCATAGAATCAAATTTCATGATTCTCAGACTCAATTTATACTATTTTGATGGGTTGTGATTATGATATATTCCTTTCACCAAAAAAAAAAAAAAAGAAAAAACTCTTCAGCAAATAAAGCCGAAGTTCAAGTAGCACCAAGAACGAAACAAATGTCAAGGAGAGGCTGTGCAAGTGATGGCCAGAAAGACATTCGTGAAAGCTTAAGGAGAAACTGATGAGGAATGAAAGGACATTTGGAAAATAGATAAGAAAAGATTACCGAGTCCAAAGAGAAGTTGAAAATAGTACCAGAAAGGAAGGAGAGCTTGAATAGTCAAGAGAGATAAAAGATAAAACAAGGTCAAATGGATAAAGCACGGCCCGTGAGTCAGAAGGACCCGCGTTCTAATCCCGGCTCCACCACTGGTCCGCTGTGTGACCTTAGGCAAGTCGCATAACTTCTCCGTGCCTCAGCTGCCTTGTCTGTAAAATGGGAATTAAAACTGTGAGTCCCATGTAGGACATTGAGTGTGTCTAACCTGATTAGTTTGTATCTATCCCAGTGCTTAGAATGGTGCCTGGCAGCATGGTGTAGTGGATAGAGCATGCGTCTGGGAGTCAGAAGACCAAGGATTCTAATTCTGACTCTGCCACTTGTCTGCTGTGTGACCTGGGGCAAGTCACATAACTTCTCTGTGCCTCAGCTACCTCATCTGTCAAATGGGGATTTAAATTGTGAGTCTCATGTGGGACATGGACTGTGTTCAAACTGCTTAGCTTGTATCTATCCCAGTGCTTAGAACGGTGACTGGCACATAATAAGCACTTAATGAATACCATTATGATTGTTATTATTACATAGTAAGTGCTTAACAAATACCATTTTTTAAAAAGCTGTCAGTGACTTCAAAATGAAAAATATACAGAAAGAACTGGACAAAGCAAATACAGAATTCTACAACAGCGCCTTTACTCTTCAAAAAAAAAAGATTAATGGTAAATCACCGAGCCAGGAGTAAACCCAGAACAAGCCATAGGAGCAGTCATACCAACAATGCTTACAAAGTCACAAATCCCACCTAAAATGTCCTCAGAGAAAACGAAACGTGTTCCCAGTGCTCTCCAATCATATTTATTGAGCACTTACTGTGTTCAGAGCACTGTACTAAGCACTTGGAAGAGTACCAAATAGCAGAGTTGTTCTTGATCTAGAAGATAGACCCAAAGAAGGCGGATGGGTACATTCAGAAAAAAAAGAAAATTGAAGCCGTCAACAGCCAATGCGCTCTACACCACGTCATCCAAGGGCATCACTGGCTCAAGGTTCTAAGCATTGTAAAGTCAAGTCCTCCTTCATTTGCCTTCTTTTCTGTAGAGGGGTTCGTTCTATGCCACAGCAGTGAGTTACACTGTTAAAGGGAGAGGAGGGGGAGGTTAGGGAGAGCAAGGCTCTAGAACCCCAACTAAGAACCCCCGGTGAAAGTGTGGGTAAGTTGCTCTCCAGCTATTCGCCAAATCACAATGGTGGGTCTCCTAGAAGTGGGCGAGGAAGAGGTTGATTGTGCCATATTTGATGACAGATACAGAAAATGCCCAGGCAGGAAAAATGACACTGAATACCCATTCTATAAACTTATTTAGGAAGAAGTAAAACGGCTGAAGCTATTTACAGTCATGCTTAATGGTGGTCAGGTGTCCAGTTTTATCCTGGACAATCTGGTCTTCAGCTAATCTACTTCCTGCCCGGTATAGATGCGACACTAGATGCATTTATGTTGAGTATTTATATTTTTAGAGCTGGCCTTCCTGGTGCTGAGGTCCGGAAGTGGAGGTGGTGTTCAGGGGGACTTGGGAGGGTAGAACAGTGCTCTGGGGCAACTAAGAGAGTGAGGAGAAACAAGACAGGTCAGAGAAACCCTTTAGGCTTGAGCAGATTTGAGAGGAACTAGGTGGACTTCTGCAAAAATGTCATCCTAATGACACGTTATACCTGCAGAAGAAGGTGATTTCACATGCTTTTGGGACCCAGTTTTTTTTGGAGTGCTGTTACTGACCACCTTGGTCATCCTAGAATCATCATCCAACAAACACAACCGGCAACCACACTACATCCGGAAATGAGTCAGTAGAATCGGAAAGGAAAATGCGACCATCTCAGATGCAATTGCTAGTAATTGAGCCGGTGATGGAAAAGATCAAATGGGTGTACAATCGGTACTCCCTGAAGGATCTGTTTCTGAAAAATGGAAGAAATCAGGAAGAGAAGAAACTACATCCATCTATTGTATGAAATAGGTAAAGCTACCACAGCTGAGGGTGAAAGCAGAAGAAGGAAAGCAGTGTCGATCATTTTCAGAACCTTCTGGAAGATGAGCTGCCCATGAAGAAGGAAAGAACTTGTCCCTTTACTATTTACCATAAAGGATATTCACATCTCAACATGGATCCAAAACACACCAAAAGACAAGTGAAACCCTAAAAGGGAAGAGGTGAAGCTGGAGCAAAGCCTCCAATGAAATGAGACAGATAAGCGTTACACCTAACACATTCGTACTCTCCCTTACCCCGTCCTGGGATCAGACCAAGAACATGCTGGTTGGGCCCAACGACAAACACATCCTAGAGTGAATCAATCAGTGGCATTTATTGATGCTTACTGCATGCAACAGAACAGCTATTCCATCAGTCCCACACACTGAGCTGGAGGAACTTGGAAGGACTTGATGACAGAGGAGGACATGGAGTGAGTGCCTACGGAAACCGGCTACCTGGTTTGCCGATGGCAGTGGGAAGACTTCAGTACTATAGAAGGTTAAATGCAATGACTAGAAAGTCAAAACCTTGAGGAGAAAAGATCAAAGACTATATCCAGGGGATATACTCTCATTATTTGTACTCTTCACACTGTGGCATTCAACACAAGCTAATTGAGAATGGCAATGGCGACCTTTTATCCGTGCGGAAAATAATGAGACATACCATCCATGGGAACAAAATGGTTACTCTGGCCACCAGAGGGAGACGACTCTTTTCAATAAAAGGCTACTCTACAATGAATATTCTGAGGGAACAAATGATAAAACCTCATTAAACCTCCTGTCCCTTAAGGAGTCCTAATTCAGACTAAATTCCTTAAGTGTCACACTAAGGTTTCTAGGAATAAGCAAGTTTTCTCTAAATTGAACAGGAAAAGGGCCTCGACATAAATCCCATTTAATACGGTAATGTGATTTGAGAGTGATTAGGGTCTCTTGGAATGGAAGTCAGATTTCAGCCTCTAAACTGCACGCTTCAATAATGCTGCTTACCAGGGAAATTCCTGAGATCTGGTATTGCTCAGTCTTTTCTAAGATATAGCGACCATCTAATACATTGAAGCACTTATAATCAAAGAGGGATGTCTTCAAACGTACTCCAGGTAAACTTTCAAACTTCATTTAGGGTAACAATGAGACAGGACATTATATGTATGTCCCTTGTGTTTCAGTCACCGAGCCCAGATTTTGGTGAGATCAAAATATAGGTCACGCGTTAATGCCTACCGATATCAGACATAAAGAACAGCAGACTGCAACCTGGTTTCGATTGGTTAGTGCCTCACATATGACACGTTTTAAGATTATAAGGAAAGAGGCCTGGGAAATGTTTCTTCAGATAATGGTATTTGTTAAGTGCTTTCTGTTTGTCAAGCACTATCCCAAGCACTGTGGTGCAGATACAAGATAATCAGGTTGGACACGGTCCCTGTCCCACATGGGACTCAGAGTCTTACATTTTACAGATGAGGGAACAGAGGCACAGAGAAGATAAGTGACTTGCCCAAGGTCACACAGCAGACAAGAGTCAGAGCCAGGATTATTAGAACCCAGGTCCATCCGACTCTACGGCCGGTGGTCTATCCTGTGTTTTATCTTCTAGGCCATGCCGCTTCCCCAGTAAGGGAAGCAATGTCCTTTAAACATTCATTTAATCATAGTTATTGAGCACTTACTATGTGCAGAGCAGTGTACTAAGCGCTTGAAAGTACAATACAGCAATAAAGACAGTAGCTACATGCCCAATGATTTAAGAAGCCCCCCAAGTCAATTCAAAACATTGCAGCACTCCAATTTTCATACAGCCATGGCAAGTGATACCACCTTTAATTCAATTCTTGTTGCAAAATAAGGGAATTAGGGAGCACTTTTGGAACCCACTGATAATAACAACAAAAATCAGATAACTGTGGCAGGATTTGCCTTGTGGTCCTCAGGAAATGTTGGGAACAATGTGCTTCAGTTTCTATTTGGCTTCTGGTTTTTTTGTTTTTTCTACCATCTACAGTTCCCTCTCTATCTCAGACGTGACAGTACCCGCTGACAAGTTTTGATGCATGATGCAGGTGTCATGCTTGACCCGACTCATATTAATGAGGCACGTTATCTCATCTGATGTCCCTGTTTTTCTTCTTTTTAATTCACAGAGACTGTTTTACAGGGAGACAACTCTTGGCTGAATTATTCGGGAGCCTTGCAAACCTGTCACAGCTAAGGGATGCTGCTGTAAAGAGCCCAACTGGAGCTTAGCCTGGGTATGTAACTAAAGAAAATGATAAATGTTGGTAACTGAAAGCCAGCTGCTTCATTCTTAACAAAGATCCCCTCTTCCCTTCCCCCCACTAACATCCCTCCAGCTCCTCCTCCTCCTCCTCCCTATATTCTAGCTGGCATACAGCTGTAATAAATGCAACTCCTCTCACAAGATGTGCAGATGTTAACAGTTCTGTAGGACATCAAGAAACATTTCAAGAATCTTGTAAGTGCTGACTAAACTTGCATGAATTACCCACACCACCTCCTCCACATTTCTAGTCAGTGCTCTTTGCCTTTCTAAATGTTTTCCTGGGTGAAAGACACAAAACCTAGTGAACTGACTAGGAAGAGAAATATAATGAATACTCAAACCAAACTCAGCCAGGGGTTGTTACCGAATCTCAAAAGCTAATTGTGCATTTTGTAAACAGGAATTGGTAATTAAAATAGTGTCAGAGACCATGGTAATGTGAATTTCTACTGAAGGATGAGTCCCTACTGAAAACCTTACCCACATCTCTTCTCCACTTTGATTAATAGGTTAATCACTTTACATAGTTAAGTGAAAGTAGTTGAGGAATTGTTTTCTTAAAACACACACACACTCCCTTACCCCCGACCTACCGTGGGCTAGGAAAGCCTGAATATTCTCCAGAGTTACAAGCATCTAATTCTAATATTTTAAAAAGGAGAAAAAAAAGTGTTATCGGAATAAAACTAGAGAGGAGGTTCCTACAAACTACTTACGGGAGCTGCTGCTTAAAATTCATTAACATAAAAATTAAAACCTGACTCTTAGAAATGTTTTAATAGCACCAAATGTAGTCAATTAACAGGGTCAAGACATTGATTTACGTATTATAACTGCTTGTTCAAAGATTTCATTTATTCCTGGCAAATTTCCCTTATTATACCACAGTTTTGGCTTCCTCCAACATGTACCATTAGGTGTTCTAACGCAAAACCTCACAGCATAAAAGTGAAAAGGGATATGTTTGTTTTTAAAATTGTTTTAAAAAATTACTGAAGACAACTTCCCTGGCAAATCAGAACAAGCCTAAAAGCTGGGGTATTTTGAGTATTATACATAGTGGAATTACGTAGAATGTGAATCTGGCCCTCACTTTCCTTAAATTTATCTCTAGACTCTGACATACAAAGAAAGCATGCTTAAAGGAGTAAGACTGCAAAGGTATAACCTTATTTTGCATGGTAAAGTTTCAGCAGACTAATTAGGAACTTAATTTATTATAAGAAAGAGTCAAGTAGATCTGTCTAATTCCCTTTCCAATTGTTCCCTAAAGGTAATATATTAATGCTGTATATCTACCCAATGATCAGTTCTCAGAATATGCCAAAATAATGAGAGTGAGAGAAAGAATCAGTGAGTGTGTGTATGCGTAGATGCGTGTGTGTTTGTGTTTTGAACGGGCTGCAGTGAGGTGGATGGAGACCAGAGGAAAGGCTTTTGGTAATTTTCTCTAAACACTATAGTACTCTAAATGGAATGCTAAGGTAATAAAGCTCTTTATTAATAATTTAAAATGGTCTGCCAAACTGTTTTGGAATTCTGAAAGAAAGAAAGGAGGGGTGAGGAAGAAGAGAGAAAAATCTCCCACACAACCCACCAATGTTATCCCTGGGAGCGGAAATGCTCAGTTCAGTCATGGCTTAGATGGCATAAACATCATTGAAATTCAAAGACAGCTCTGAGAGAAGGGAAGCTTCAATTGGTATGCAAGGGAGGCTTTCTCCTTCTGAATACATTATGAACTTGCAGCATGCTAATATGCCATGCTATCATAAGCACCAGATGGAACAGTAGGCAGTACATGTCCCATCAAACCTCAAGAAGATGTATTAATGTTCATGCTCTTTTTTTTTTTTAATCCTCTGCCTATGTCTCTAGACTTCCACATTTCTTAGCATTCAATCGCTCGTTCTCAAAGCACAGTCGGTCCTCCAGGGTTGCTCATCTTCACCAGGTGGTGCCAAGAATCCTTTCAATCTATTTTATCACACGAGTTAAAGGCCACAAAACATGTCAGGCTGTGCTTACTCAAGGGTTACCAAGGAAAGATAATATAAGATACATGAAACATCAGGAAAAAATGTTTTTAAGGGGCTATTGGAAAGTGTTCTTAATTATGCCGAAAGAATCAAAAGAACACTTCTTTGGATTCATATTTCTGGTGATAAATGGGGAAGAAAAAAAAGATGGTTATTTTTCTAAGGCTCAAGTGACTTTACTTTTAAGTACCACTGAGACCATAATGGAATTCAGGTCTGACTATAGAGTCTCTAGAGACAATGAGGAATAGAGTTCATTAAAAATATTTTACAACATTCACTGCAATAAACCAGTAAAGATGCTGGGTGTTTTTTTTGTTTGTTTTTGTTTGGTTTGTTAAATCATCCTGTTCTCCTACCTGGGGAAGCAACATTGTCTAGTGGATAGAGCTTGAGTTTGGGAATCAGAGGACCTGGGTTCTAATCCCTGCTCTGCAATTCACCTGCTGTGTAACACTGGGCAAGTTGCTTAATTTCCAAGTCTCAGTTTCTGTATCTGTAAAACGGGGATTAAATCATACTCTCTCCTTATTAATCTGTGAGTTCCATGTGGGTCGGGGGCTGTGTCTAACCTAATTATCTTCTCTTTACCCTACTGCTCAGTACAGTGCTTGGCACAGAGTAAGCTCTTAACAAATATTATTATTATTATTAGAAATTTCTTCACATGCATCAGAAATTTCTGACCAATCAACATCCATCCTACCACTCCTTCTGAGGAGTAGCAACAGGACTGGGGAGGTTGCTTCTTGAAGTTTCTTCAGGAAGGAGCAACAAGAGAGTCCACAAATCCTGGCTCTGGAAGGGCCCAGCCCAATCAGGTATTCCCAGTCTGGATTTTTTCCTGTTTGTCAGTCTCTTCTCCCACAAGTTCTCCTAGGCCACCTCCCCAACACTTAGGATGATGGCTTGCCTCTCTCTTTTCCAAAGGCACTGTCCCTCTGATTTTCCTGGGTTATTAGACTGACACCATTCACCAACAAACAGATTTGGGAGAAGGCTGGTTAGGAGGAAGGAGAATAAAAGTGGATGGAAAATGAAGGGATTTATTACAGAAGCAGCATGGTGTAGTGGATAGAACACGGGCTAGGAGTCTGAAGGTCACAGATTCTAATCCTGACTCCACCCCTTGTCTACTACGAGACCTTGGGAAATTCACTTCACTTCTCTGTGCCTCTTTTACTTCATCTGTAAAATGAGGATTGAGACTACAAGCCCCATGTGGGACAAAGACTGTGTCCAAACCGATTTTCTTGTAACCACCCCAGTGGGGCTTAGTACAGTACCTGGCACACAATAAGTGCTCAACAAATACCACAATTATTATTTTAAATTAAGATGTCTTTACAATGGAGAAAATGTGCTATGCCTCATAACAAATATGCTTTACACAAACACTGTCACAGTGCCTTTTTTCTTCCCTCTGTAGTCTGCCAAAGAGGAAATAAGCATAGAATAAACTCCTCAGAATTCAAAGATAAAAACAGGCACTGTGAATTTCCAAAAACAACGGGCTGGTTTTCAGACAGGTTGGAAACCAATGCAGGGCCATGCCTGATGCTGGGATTGTCTCTCTTTATTTCTTTACTGTACTTTCCAAGCATTTAGTACAGTGCTCTGCACACAGGAAGCACTCAATAGATATGATTGAATGAATGAATGAATGAATGAATGAATGTTCCACAAACTCCAGAACAGATTCAGTATGGGGCTAAACACACCCTCACTACCAACAGGTTTTCTATCTATCTTCCCAGTCCACAATCACCATACAGTCAAGGGGGGATACAGATATTAAAGTAAATGTTGGATATGTTCACAAGTGCAGTGAGGTTGAAGGTGGGGTGTGAATAAAGCGCAAATCCCAGTGCAAGGGCAATGAAAACTGTAGCGGGAGAAGAGTAAATATGGGAAGGCTTCTTGGAGGAGAGGTGCTTTTAATTAGCCTTTGAAGGCGGGGAGAATGATCACCTGTTGGATATGAAGAGGGAGGGAGTTCCAGGTTAGAGGCAAGACCATGGGCAAGGCATTGGTGGAGAGATAGATGAGATGGAATACAGTAAGTTTGCATTAGAGGAGCAAAGTGAGCATGCTGGGTTGTAATATGCAAGTCACAAGGTAAGATAGGTGTGGGTGTGTTTCTTTCTGGGAAACAGAGATCTTCTGGGGCAGAGAGGGGCTGGTAGTACTTCTTCTAGATGGAAACAGTCTCTGGAGGTGGCACCTGCCCAGTCTTTTCCAAATAAATTGTTCAATCTATGTCTCCCCACTCCTCAAGAAAATCCAGTGGTTGCCCAAACACCTCTATATCAAACAGGAACTTTTAAAACATTGGATTTAAAGCACTCAATCACCTCACCCCCCTCCTACTTTATCTCACTAATTTCCTACTACAGCCTGGCCCACACACTTTGCTCCTCTAGTGCCAGCTTGTTCACTGTACCTCGAGCTCATCTATCTCACCAATGACCCCTTTCCCAAATCCTCCCTCTTTCCTGGAATGCCCTCCCCCTTCATACACTCCAGCCCACCACTCTCCCCACCTTCCAAGCCTTTTTAAGGTCACATCTCCTTCAAGGGGATCTGTACCCTTTAAGCACCTGATATTTATTCCACCCAGATATGAGTAATTTTTGTATTTATATTGTCTGCTTCCCCTCTAGACTCCTCCTCTCCCCGATCACTGTGGGCACACACGTGTCTACCAAATCTGTTATATTATACTCTTCCAAGCACTTAGTACAGGGCTCTGAACACAATTAAGTGCACAATAAATATCATTAATTGATCCCATCAATCCCATTAGTACTCGGGTATTTATCTGTTTAGTAGGTGACTTATTTACAATTTACATCCATTCTTATGGTCTTTCAATTACTATGTGTCTGTTGATGTCTACTCTTCCTCCCCACCATTTTAGACCAGAAGTTATTCAAGTGACTAAAATTGAATAGTACAGTGTGCTCTGCACACAGTAAGCACTCAATAGATATGACTGAATGAATGAATGAATGTTCCACAAACTCCAGAACAGATTCAGTATGGGGATAAGCACACTCTACCTCCAGGTTTTCAATCAATCTTCCCTGTCCACAAACTCCTTACAGTCTAGGGGGAATACAGATATTAAAGTAAATGTTGGATATGTTCAAAGCCTTTTCTCCCGTGTCCTCTACATCTCTTCTCCTGTGTCCTCTCTTCTCCTGTGTCATCTACATCCCACACCCAATCATCTCTTCTCCTCTGTCCTCTACATCCTACACCCCATTAAAGCGGCTGATATTCCAGCAGCACTGTCCCAGGACCAGAGGAGTCCAGGAAAATCATTCCCCTGCCTCTCTGGGACACCGTGGTGGGATTTACCACGGCCTGTGGCAATGCGGAGCTGATGGCATCGATCCTGTGGGACTGGATTACGCTTCTGTGCCCCTACAGTCTGCTAAACCTCTGGAGTCCAGTCAATCAATGGTATTTATTGAGTGCTTATTGTGTGCAGAGCACTGTACTAAGAACTTGTGAGAGTAATAATCATAATTGTGGTATTTATTAAGTGCTTTACTATACGTCAGGCACTGTTCTAAGCTCTGAGGTAGATACACAGTTATCAGATCCCACATGAAGCTCACACTCTAAGTAGGCGGGAGAATATGGAATTGAATCCCCATTTTGCAGATGAAAGAATGGAGGCACCAAGAAGTTCAGTGACTTGCCCAAGATCTCACAGCAAACTGTGAGCCCCAAGTGGGACAGAGACAGTGTCCAACCTGAATAACTTGTATCTTCCACAGTGCATAAGTGTCATAAGACATAAGTGTTACTGACATGTAGTAAGTGCTTAACACACACCATAATTTAAAAGAAAAAAAAAGGCAGGTGACAGAGCCGGGATTAGAACACAGATCCTCTGACTCCCAGGGGTGCTTTTTCCATCCGGCCAAGTGCTTCTCAGAGCACCAATCCCTTTTCCTGTTATCTGGCCCTGCTTACAGGTTTTATCCAGCCTAAATAAAATAAAATTGCTATTTCAAAAACATTCTCCTGTTCAGAAAATTAGTAAGAGTATTTGCCTAAGTGCCCAATGTTTGCGATGCTCTGTGCTAAGTGCTTGATCTTTAAATGTGTCAAAAGTATTTCACTGCCCAAATCCTCTGCTTTGTAGATCAGTAACTGACAATAAAGTACCTTTTATTTCTCTCAAGCTTACTTTCACACCCAATTTCTATGTTCATGCCCAATAAGATCTTTTTCTCAGTGTCTCTGAGGAAAAGATGGGGTTTTTTCCCCCAAAAAGGGTTTACACCCAGAGGGCTCTTCACTGTTAAAATAAAGCTAGTTCATTTGAATTACTTTTCTATAGCATAAGGTAATGCTGAATGACTAAAAATTTGTTGACTGCATACATGAATAAAAGAGAGTTGGATTTCCTGAAATCTAGGGATATGGCACTGGGTGGGAGTGACGCGACTAGAACGTAGTGAGATATATTCACTGGCAACAACTGTTATTTTCCAAATGTCCAGTGAGAGGCCCAAGCACAAGTACTCTCACACACAACACGTAATGGGAAAGTAGATCACTACATTAAAGAAATCTCGAATCATTGTACATGGTTATGTGATGACAGAAAAATAAAAAACTTAGGCCAGGCCATAATATACCATTTCATGCCACTTGAATAGTGTTTAATGTCAGTGCACTGAAATAGAAATCTGGTTCCATACAATTTGATCAACCATGTAAACTGGCTAACATTCTTTCTTAAAGGTCCACCGTCATCTATTTAACTTCAGTACGTGTGCGTCTTACCTCTGTAACTGTATTATGTAGTTGGAATATATCTAAGACTCACTGTACATAATTTGCGGTTTAATGTAGATGACTTCTACGGCAAAGGATTTATTTATGATGCAGTTATTTAGGATAATGACAGTGAAGTTATTTTGATTTCCACTTAGCAAACATCCTCACTGGATTATTTATCACAGCACATTCTCTATCTTCAGTACAACAAAACAAAGGAAGGATAGAAAGAAACAAGGCAACCCCAAAACTTCACAATCTAACTATATAAAATCTTGGACTACTTTCACTTCACCCTGAAAAAATTCCCCTGACTTTGTTCAGAGCACCACCATCACCCTTCCTTTTACTAACCACCAGCTCCTCAAAGTTCAACTTTGCAAGAAGTCTAAAAACCTAAAAGAAATTGACAAATTAAAAATGAAACACACCAAAGCTGTATGGGTCCCGTACAGAGGGATGGACTCACAATTTCGGTCACACAGGTATATTTTCTTTCCACACCAAAAGACCCAATCTGCTGTTCTCAGGAACCAAAACAGCCAACTGGTTTCCCACAGTGGAGTACATGTGAGTGGAATTGAGGAAAAAAAAATCTCTCAGAAGTTGCAATAAGCAGAGAAAATTACTTCTAAAGAAAAATAAAGGCACCTAGTGCATAACAAGAAATCTATAGATGCTAAACACTGGATGAAATATGCTTCCACTCTACTTCAGAAGGTTTTAGGTAGAACCATACACTGAGATACTGGGTAATCACCTGCAGAATTGTTTCTTAGAAAGAAGATGGTACTGGGGAAGAAAGTCAAAAACACAGGCTATTCACCACAAAGCTTTTATCTAAAAGTGGGGTGAATATCAGCTCAGACCAGAGATTGATATAGAACACATATGAAGGCCTGATCCGGCAACTATCTGCATTAGAATTAGAATTCCACCAAATTCATAGAAGACAGGAGAAAAAAGAGTAAAGGAAAAATGTGGTACAGGACAGGTACTCTCATAGCTTTCATTATTAGCCTTTGAGAGGGATGGTGTAGTCAGTCAAAAACAGTATTGGATACTGCTTTCGCTTTGTGAGTGAGGATGTTTTCAATTGAGATTGAAGACAAACTAAAGAATAGAAAACATTCATAGTTACTACCAGCCGTGAAAAATAAAGCTAGCTTGAATGATAAGGTTTTGGGTAAAATGAAAGAAAAGTTGAATAAGGTATTCAAAGCAACACTGGATACAATATGATGACAATACCAAAGATATGGTAAACAGGAAAGAACTACATACTTTTGGAAGGTTAACTGGAGAAAACATCCTGAAAAGCATCACAATTTTATCATTATCAAGTAGGCAAACTGTAGGCAAAAGTATCGTCAGATAATGTTTACATAGGAAGCAGTGTGCCTAGTGGAAAGAGCATGGGGCTGGGAGTCATAGGACCTGGGTTCTAATTCTGGCTCTGCGACTTGTCTGATCTGTGACCCTGGGCAAGTCACTTCACTTCTCTGTGCCTCAGTTACCTTATCTGCACAACGGGGATTAAGACTGTGAGCCCCGTGTGGGACATGGTCTGTGTCCAACCTGAATATCTTGTATCCACCACAGTGCTTAGTTCAGTGCCTGGCACATAGTTAGCACTTAACAAATACTATAAAAACATAAGGAGGAAATTTAGGATAGCACGCTCGTCGTGAAGAATTAGGAAAGTTCCTGCTGCAGTCAGAGTGAGGGAAGCCAAGATGAGTAGTGGAAGCAACTATGCAAATAATTCCAACAGATCAATAAATCAGTCATTTATTTCATATAAAATCTGTAGTGTCTGGGTTAGAGAAGTTACACAACATGGGATATTCATGATGCTCTAAAGAAGGTTTTCAAATAGCTACTCTCAGGCAGGGATAGTTTCAGAGTTCAATATCACCTCAGGATGCCATTTAGAGGAGAAAGTCACTTTGGAGTCTCCTAAATATGGCCACCACTATTCCCACTGCAATCCTCGAAACTGTCAAAAAGAATGTATTGAGCACCTAAAATGTGCAGAGCACTGCATTAAGTGTTTGGTAGAGTACAACAGAGAAGCGGAAGGTTTAATTAGAGCACGGGCCCGGAAGTCAGAAAGTCAGGAATTCTAATTCCGGCTCTGCCACTTGTCTGCTGTTGGGCAAATCACTTCACTTCTCTGGGCCTCGGTTACCTCATCTGGAAAACAGGGATTGAAATTGTGAGCCCCAGGTGGGACAGGGACTGTCTCCAACAAAATTTGCTTTTATCTACCCCAGCACTTCGTACAGTGCCCAGCACTGGTATTTGTTAAGCACCATGATTATTATTATGTTCTCTCCCTGTCCTCAAGGAGCTTACACTGTAGCAAGGGAGACAGATGCAGAATAATTGCATATAGGAGCAAAAGGAGAATGGGATACTTGTGAGGGCATGTGTGTGGAGGTGGGACAAGAGTATTGCGCCTGTTAATTCAGGGATATGACCTGAGGAGAAGAAGAATTAATTGGGGAAGACTTTCTTGATGAGGTGAGGATTTCAGAAGGGCTTTAAAGATGAAAAGTGATGTGGCCTGACAGAATCGAAGCGGGAGACAGTTTCAGACTGTGCAGTGAGGGGTCAGAGGTGGGAGAGTCGATAATGAGTCAAAGGGAGAAAATGAGCTTGAGAGGAGGAAAAAGTGTGAGCTGAGGAGTGGACAAGTAAACGAGACAGATCTGATGGAGTGTTCTAAACCAAGGGAGAGGAGTTTCTGCTTGACTCAGTCAGGAATGAGAAGTAAGATGGCCCAGTGGATAGAGCACAGGCCTGGGAGTCAGAAAGACCTGGGTTCCAATCCCGGATGCACCACTTGGCTGCTGTGTGACCGGGCAAGTCACTTCACTTCTCCGTGCCTCAGTTACTTCACCTGTATAATGAGGATTAAGACTGTGAGCTCCATGTGGGACAGGAACGGTGTCCAACCTGCTTTGCTTCTATCCACCCCAGCGCTTAGCACAGTGCCTGGCACATAGTAAGCACTTAAATACCACAATTATTATTATTATTAATCACTGAAGGTCTTTTGAAGAGTGGTGAACTGGATGGAATGTAAGCTTGCTGTAGACAGGGAAATGTCTGTTTATTGTTACACTGTATACTCCCAAGCGCTTAGTACAGTGCTCTACAAACAGTAAGCGCTCAATCAATGTGATTGAATGAATATAGTGTTCAGAGAAATATGGCACTGCCTCTTCTAAACTTTCCAATAGGGTTGCCACTATGGGACTGAAGTGATGCCTAAATCAGGGCTCTTTTCCTCAACCTATGCCCCATCCCTTCTGTATCACTTGAGCACTTGGATCTGTACTCCTCAAGGACTGTTATACTCATCCACCCCAAGTCTCAGAGCACCTACATTCATATCCTCCTGTTCTGCTGCTTCCCCTATCCGTAATTTGTATTCCCCTATCTGTAATCAAGTGCTTAGTACAGTGCTCTGCACACAGTAAGCGCTCAATAAATAGACTGAATGAACAAATGAAATTTATTTGAAAGTCTTTCTCCCCTACTTGATTGAAAGAGCCTCAAGGGCAGGGATTGTATCTGTCAACTCTATTGTATTGGACCCTCACAAGTGCTCCTTACTGTGCTCTGCACACAGTAAGTGGTCAATAAATGCCATTGATTAATTTGTGGATAGAAGTAACGAGCACAACAGCCAGGGGTTAAGGAGGAGGCAGTAGCCAAGTTTTCTCCTTCTCAGGGTGGTCCACTGTCCAAAGAGGAACCTGCTTTCAGGATATTTATTGAACTAAATAAAAGTTAACTTATTTTACTACGTTTTCCTTGACAATCAACAGGAAGGAGCAAGTCATTAAAAATTCCTTCTTCCCTTCTCTTTTCAAAACAAGTTTATTAAACTCAAGGTGTTAACGTTTTGAGGTATGGCTTTCTTTCTTTAAACTGTACCCAGACCAATATTTCTCCCCCCTTCTCATGTCTCTACCTCTTTCCCCGGCAAAGATGTCAAAATATCTTAGAAGGGGTTTGGGTACAAACTAAGTAGACTTGGCCCGTAGAACATTCAGTGAGGAGAAACAGTTTAAGATGTCTATTTATTAATTCTGTAAAGGCCAGCGCATGTCCTTATGTTTTTAACCTTAAGAAGAAATAAAAGGCCGGGAGTCCTCAAATCATATGACTTACCAAATATACTTCACAATGCAGTGGGCAAGTCACTTAACTTCTCTGTGCCTCAGTTACCTCATCTGTAAAATGGGGATTAAGACTGTGAGCCCCACGTGGGACATCCTGATTCCCCTGTGTCTACCCCAGCGCTTAGAACAGTGCTCGGCACATAGTAAGCGCTTAACAAACACCAACATTATTAGATGAACATGCTAAATAAAAAAAGTAAATTCAAACAGCGGTAAATATGGTTTCACCTCTCTGTATCTGTCATTATTTAGGAGATTTTAATTGCTATGACTTCAGCCGAAGTTTCTGGAAATGGAAAAACACCTTATCACCTTCATACAAATCAACAAAAGGATTTGAGTGCTTGCTCTGCTAGACTGCAAGCTCCTTGAGGGCAGGAATTATAACTTCTATCTATTTTGCATTCTCCCAAGTGTTTATTAACAGTGCTCTAGCCCAAGAGACTATAAATATTATTGAAGATGAGGATGCTGCTCTCTCAATTTTCTTTTTCCAACCATATCAGAGCAACCATTCAATAATTTAAAAATCCAGGTGAAACTTGGGATAATTGAGAAGTTGGCACTCCCCCCTTAAGTATTTCTGACAGTCTCTTTTTAAAATTAAATGTCTTACAATGAAGGCAGCGAGAGTAAAGATATGATAGACCAAATGAAGGCTCAGTGCATCTCTTTCTGTTTCTGAGCTAGACAATGGTGCCCTCCTTTCATCAGCCCTTTTATATTTGACTGTTAGGTTAGCTTGAACAAAGAGGGCCAAGGATGCAGGAAGGGCTAAGGGAAAAAATTTCACAAATTATCTCAAATTAAATTTTTAAATAAGCGTCTTCACTACCGTCCAAATGAACTGAGATGGTTCACTCTCTTGAAACAAATCATTTTAGAGGCCATGGCACTCAGATCTTTCACAGTCTGAGAGGCTAGATCCCTTTTTTCCATCCTGTGAAGATTCTTCAGTGTGTTAGGCTTGGAAGCAGGGTGGCCACTGATTTGGTTTTATACCAGACAGTCTGGTTTTCGGCTGACATACTCCCTGGCCATTACAGTTATGGCACCAGATGCCTTTATGTCCAGTGTTTTTATTTTCAGTGCCCAGCTTTCCCCTGCCTTGACTCCTGCTGCAGAATTCAGAGACTTGTTAGCAAAACCCATGTTTACACAAATAATGATGGTATTTATTAAGTGCTTACTATGTGCAAGACACTGTACTAAGAACTGAGGTGGACACAAGCAAATCAAGTTGGACACAGTCTCTGTCACATGTGGGGCTCACAATCTCAATCCACATTTTACAGATTAGGTAACTGAGGCACAAAGAAATGAAATGACTGGCCCAAGGTCACACAGAAGGTGGGTTCTCTGGGAAGGGATCAAGATGGCTTTAGTTGGGGGAAGGGGGGTGTTCTTCCCACCCCTGCCCAGTGAAATGTTGCAGGTTCAGGTGAACTCAGCAAACGTCTGCAAAACTGTGCTCATGACATTACTGTGTTAGGCTGAGTGTACTGTGTGACTCCTGTAATGTCACATGCATCTTAATGTCCTGGATTCAAGTGCAGCCAGAGTCCACTCAGCTTGAAAGGACTATCTGAAAGGATCATTATTTGAAAGGAACACTTTTCTACCAAAATGTACAGGCCATGTTTCCCCACTCCTCAAGGACCACCCGTGGTTATAGCCACCTCCGCACCCAACAGAAACTTCCTCACCACTGTCTTAAGGCACTTGATCACTTTGCCCCCTCCTACCTCACCTCGCTACTCTCCTCTCCAGCCCGCTCTTCTAATGCTAACTGTATTGAGCATTTAGTATAGTGTTCCGCACACCGTAAGAGCTCAATAAATACGACTGACTGACTAACCTTTTCACTGTAACTCAATCTCATCAATGAGATGTACATCACCTTGATTTTATTTATTTGCTATTGTTTTAATGAGATGTTCTTCCCCTTGATTCTATTTATTGCCATTGTTCTTGTCTGTCTCCCCCGATTAGAATGTAAGCCCATCAAAGGGCAGGGACTGTCTCTGTTACCGATTTGTACATTCCAAGCGCTTAGTACAGTGCTCTGCACATAGTAAGCGCTGAATAAATACTATTGAATGAATGAATGAATCTATCTCGTCACCGACCTCTAGCCCATATCCTGCCTCTGGCCTAGAATGCCCTCACTCCTCATCTCAGACAGAAAATTACTCTCCTAGCCTTCAAAGCCTTATTGAAGGCACATCCCCTTCCAGACGCCTTCCTGACTAAGCTCTCTTTTCCTTTTCTTCAACTCCCCTCTGCGTCACCCTGACTTGCTGCCTTTATTCAACCCCACTCCCAGCCCCACAGCACTCATGTACATATCTATAATTTATTTATTTATATTAATGTCTGTCCATCCGTCCTTCCCCCAGACTGCAAGTTCGTTGTGAGCAAGGAACGCTATATTGTGTTCTCTCAAGCACTTATTATAGTGCTCTGTCCATAGTAAGTGCTCAATAAATATGATTGACTGACTGAATAATTCACTCATTCAATTGTAATTATTGAGCGCTTACTGTGTGCAGAGCACTCTACTAATTACTTGGGCTTATTTCCTCCTCCAAAGTTAACGTCTTGGTGTCTTTAGAAGACACATTTTTCCAGACGGCTTTTTTCTGACATGAACTATTATTGAAGATAAGGAATAGTAATTATTACAATTCCCCACTCCAACCACCAGACTGGGAACTTGTTGTGAGTCGGGATCGTCTCTTTTATTGCTGTATCGTACTTTCCCAAATGCTTAGTACAGTGCTCTGCACACAATAAGCACTCAATAAATATGATTGAATGAATGAATGAATATTGTAATGCATGAGAATAATAGTGGTATTCGTTAAGCACTTACTATGTGCCAAGCACTGTATTAAGTGCCGGGATGGATTCATCTTAAGCAGCTTGGGCACAGTTCCTATCTCTCATGGGGCTTGCAGTCTAATGGGGAGGGAGAATCAGTACTTGATCCCTATTTTTACAGTTGAGGATAATGAGGCACAGAAAAGTCAAATGGCCTGTCCAAAGTTATAGAGCAGACGAGTGGCAGGGCTGGGGGGATTAGAAGCCAGGTCTGCTGATTCCCAGTCCTATGCTCTTTCCACTAAGATGTGCTATAGCCCAAGGAATGGGATAAGAGTTTGAATAATGAATGATAAAGGACTACCTAGCCTGAGCAAAAGATACCCAAAAGTCATTGCTGAGATGTAAATCACAATGCATCTAACTCGTCCAGACTTTGGACCCTCCCTTTAGTACCAAACCTTATGAAGTGGACTGGCCTACCCAACCACGAATTATATACCTATTTTGCCGTCTCACCCCTCTGATCCTTTTGTAGAAATAAGTTTCCTTCAAGCTCACCACACCTAGTTAATGAGAATTCACACTTTTTCCGAGAGTCATCAAGGCAATGTCAACAAGAAGTGATTTCAATGGGTCTTTCAAAACATTATCAATCTGTTGGAGGATATTAAATCATAGCATACATAAGTGAGAATTATTTCCATATCATATGCACTATTTAAATAGGGTACTGTGGAAATGTGAAATGGAGATCAACTAGAAAAAGTAACTAACACCATTCAAAACACACAGTGCAGAAGGAACATTTCTCTTTAGATACTCTGTAGCTCAAGCTGCTGGTTCTCTACTCCAGTGTCTTTTACTTGAATCTCAAATATTATAAAAGCTTGCTCTAAAGATGAGGAGTCCATATTTCCCTCCTCATTCTCCTTTTTAGAGAAGATGAATTCCACCATCCCTTACCTTCCCTATTCATAAATGCAAAATTTTCCCCTTAAATTAAACTGTATTAAATGCCACATTTCAAATTTAGCTTTGGCCTTCATTTTGTTTTTTTTTCCCCCTCAAATGAACTCTCTTTCTTCAGAAAATTATTAGGGCTCAGATATATTTATTGTATGCTTTTCCTTTGAGATTTCAAAGGAACTTTCTAGTTTCTAGTAATTGGATCTTTGTGTGTTTAAAAAGATAACTGTTAGACATTCTTAGCATGTACATTTGCATTAATATTAATTAATGCAAGCAGCTGGTTGAAAAATTCAGACAGACGAACCCATCCCATGGTCAGGTGTGAAATTCTATTGTTCTAAACGTATGAGTCATATGAGTTATTTAAGATAATGACTCACTCTTTTAGCGACTATAATATTGCCAATGATAAAGTAGCCCATCACTTACCTCACCCATTCTATGAAAGAAAAGCAAAGTTAATGACAATGGGTATCCAGAAATGGAGCAAAAACCACAAGAAGTAAGTAACTTCAATGTAATAATTTTCTAGCCAAGTCAGAAGAATTAAGAGAAGTCTGAACGACTGGGAAGATAGGTACTACAATTTGCTGTTCTCGATATTTCAAGTATAACTACCTTTGGGAAAGATACAACATTTTCTATTACCTAGTTTTATCAATGAAGATGTTTAAAATGCAGAAAGAGCCATTTTGTGGGACTCTTAAATATGATAAAGATAAATCCTTGCCACAATGCAGTATTTATCTAAGCTACGACTGCTCCTGAAAATACATAAAAACCTCTTTGATTATTCATATGTTAATAATAATCCATGACATTCTTCTGGAATTTCCTATATGTTGCAGACCTGAAAGTTCAGCTGGTTTCCTGGTGAATATAAAGGAGAAAGAAGGTATGCTTTTGTACACTTTAGACCTCCCCACCAAAAGAAGAGAATGGCATTGTTTTTGACAAATGGAGTCTCAGACATTGACCCTTGAATCAAATGTTACCAGTTTCCACAATATTATACCTACAGAGTTGGCAGAAGGTTTTATTTTGTTTTTGTTTTTTCGCCAAGTCCAGAGTTAGATTAATAGGAAGGTAACGCAACTGTACGTCAGAACGAAACGAGTCCGCTAATGAACGGTCGTGAACATGTTTGCTGTACAACACTACTTGGAAACATCTATTTAAAAAAAAAAAACAAAACAGGTGGATTAACCAAATGTTCGGTTACCAAGGACACTAGCAGTTGCCTGTCCATGGAAATTTCATTTCTCCTCTTTAAACAAATCATCACTTGTGAACACTAATGTTAAAAACAGAAAAACAGTCTAGTACACAGTGGCTATAAATGCCAAATCAATTTTCAGCAGATAATAAAGTCCATGTTTTACAATCAGCAATGCGCTGTTTTACTACCCAAAAATGTAAGCTAATAATATATAGCTCTACTAAATGGAAAATGCAGATATGCTGTTAAAAAATGGGTTGGCTGTAAGATGATGGATCATTTCTGCTGGGACCTTCTTAAAGCTATGTGCAAGTGTTTTGAAAATATCACATGATGTGGCCATGTGTTAAAAATTACAGCCAGTTAAGTTCTCTGCTAAGAAAAATATGTGGGCAATTTATGAAATGCACTCCAGGATGGAGATGTCTTAAGTAAAACCAGATTTTGAAAACAAACCCATTTTTTTGAAACTTGAACTTAAAAAAAAAAGTTCCAGGCACATCTGGAGAGCAGGAGTAAAGAAGGGTGGTCTGACCTAATAGTAGGCCATCTTCTGAAAGAACAGCATTATATCTGGGCTACAGTGACTGTGATCACTTATTGTCCTTTTAAGGAAACAGTCCTGAATACCGCCGTGGGCTATAATGAAGTATTTTGTAGGCCAACATCTGTTCTTTGATAATTCTATTCAAAGACTGATAGATGTGTAAATGTCTCATAAATAAAGTTTGGAGTAAACTCCTATTCCAAAAATCAACAACATCCCAAAAGCTAGCAGTTACACATTTTCCTATTCAGGACCAAAGGATGGGGCCAGCCAAAAATGCCTTAAGATCAAACTAACTCAGTCCATTTATCTTTAGAAAACCAGCTAACTTCATTGCTCAAAAAACATGTCTCTCCATATTTGCCTTTTCTGGTTGATTTGCTTTATCTAGGAGAGCAAAGATCTGCATTTCCTAAATGAAATTTAACAAGCAAACCTTTCACTCTAGCTTTGACCTGCCAACATGAAAGGATTAAAAGTCAGTCACATTTATTGTAACACTGACTGCTCTTTGAATAATTTAGTTTGTGGACATCTGTTTCTATGGATTCCCATTTCTGTTCAGAAGTGCCTCAATCTAATATTTCTTGCATCAGGTTTTAGCAACCAGAAATTAGGTATGACACCTGAACTACTAAAAAGATGCTTTGAAATAGAAATCCATAATCAAGCAAAAAGATGCTATGACATAATATCAGATTACACAAAAATACACAGCCTTTTAATCTTTGGCACGTAATGTGCTTACTTTAAAATACAAAATCTGCCCCAGATGACTAATATTGCCCATTTTAAAAAATATTAAAGGGCTAAAATATGCTGTGAACAGATTGGGAGTTAGTTCTATCCTATAGGACAGTTAAAAAATTGCAGATGGGTGTCAAAAATAGCCGAGTGTCAGTTCTGCTCAAGTATCTCCATGCTGGCACATGCTCCGAGTCACAGCTGCTATGTATTCTCTGAATCCAAGAGCAAGGTTTCTTAGCACTCATAGTTGACATTTTTTTTTTTTTTTTGAGGAGAAAAATATACTGTGGAACCTCACTCCAAGGCACCACTTGAAGAGCAATCAGATATTCAGAATTTACCAGTGAACTAGGTAGGTACTTAAATATACCCTGAGGTCCTTAAATACAAGTCGCTGCTCCTTATTTACATCATTTACAGTTTCATGAAACTCTAAGTGAATTAAATTAAAAGCCACAATCTTATTTTGGAGTAACAGATCCTAACCGACTTCCTTCAGTACGATCGATTTAAAACTATAAGCATTCCTTAAGAACAATAGGGAACCTTCAAAAATAACTCAAGTGTGAGAACATTAAAAATCAGAACAAACCCGGCTACGTCGTAAACTGATGAAGCAAAACAGCTGTTGAATTTGATCTAAGACATATGCACTTTTTCACCCCCGATCAAAGATCATGCACCTAAAACAGATCACATCTCTCAATATAACGCATTCAAATCAAGCTTAGAGCTTACAGGGTTAAAATGACCTTTCAAAGACTGGTCATTCTGCACACCAATTAAACTGTCCATAGTCTACCCATAAAATTTCTGAAACTCAAATACAAAGCTACGAAACGAAAGTCTGAAGAGCAGCAATTGCAACCTTTCGGTTCCACCGGTGACACACAGGACTGCATTATCAATACACACCCGAGAGGGAAAAGATTCCTCAAACAACTGGCAATACCTATACACAACTGTGGCTGCAGAAAGCTGGTAGATTATGTTTCAAAACACCATCTGTGAGGTGTCCAGACCCGGTGACCAAGCGTGGCCTCTTCTGCCTGTCCTACCCCAATAATCCACAAGAATCAGCCAGCTGTAGGATCTCTATCTGTCCCTGTCTGCTCCTATCTGGAGATAGGCTGTTTTAATCAGGCACATGGCTCTGTTCAAGTCCTTACAAAAACAGCAGACATAAACCATTCCCTGGTCAGACTTCTCCCTAAAACCTCAAGCAATCCAGCCTTGTAGAGAAGTGGTGTTTTCACTGGCAGCAATTAGGGTAATGGTCTTGGATCCAAAGATAATATTTTCCCCAGGAAATTGACATATACTAAATTTCCAGTTCCACAACAGTTTCACATATTCAGCAGTATTTACGGGGGTTTAAAAATAAAAAAGAAAAAACTTATTTCAGCCATCGGCCCAGTGGTACCTAAGAACTGCGTTTTAGGGGAAGGCTGAATCAGTTGTTATACCAAGCTCGCTTCACTTTCCAGGGCATAAACAGCTTCCCAAAGAAATCATTCCCTGGGCTCCGCCATAATCTAAAATTGTCTATCCAGATGAAATGTTTGCAGATACAAAGGTATAGCTGACAGTCAAGAAAGGCGGAACAGAAGCAGTAATTCTCCTGGCTTAAATTATACCCTTCAAGAAAACTGCATCCACAAACAGGATGGCCCACCACTATCTCTGTTTTTTGGTTTTTTTCCTCCAGTTTCCACACCCGATACCACTTTCAGATCTTTTTAACGTAGTCTCCCCTGTCCGCTCCAACCCTATCCCAACCTCCACCTCGTTTCTTCCCCCAACCAGGATGGGAGCAAAAAAGCCTTGCGCACATCATGCAGAATGCATTCTTATGCACAAAAACAACAAAAAGTGCTCTCCCTATTTAAGAAACCAAAGAAGCAAGCAGAGGATCGGAACAGTGTAAACTCACCGGGCATCCTTGAATCAAGTGTACCACACAGTAAATGGCTCTCTCCCCTAAAAAACAAGCTTACTTAGGGCTCAGCTCCTCCTGTCCTGGAATGAACGAACACAGGGAAGCGGGGAGAGCCATCAGAACTGGCTGTGGCAGCGTAGCTGGAGGCAGGATACTAGGCGCGTGCGTTTGCCAGGCAAAGACAGATGGAGAGCTGACACTCCGTATTGCACTTGGAGCAGAAACGTGAATGATGACAGGAGCACATGTGGCCTTGAACCCAGCCCTGTCTCTTCAGGCAGAACAATGACAGGGATGTGTGTGCAAATTATCACAACCCCTCGCTCCCCTCAGCTGACTCCTCTTACTCTCCCTTTCCCTGCAAGTTCCAGAACACCAAAGAACTGAAAGTAAAATGCGGGAGCGATAAGCTAAACACTGAATAATTCATTTTTCCCCTTTAAACGTTAACCCTTCTACTGCCAAAAGAACGGAAAGGGAGACCGTTTACCAGCTCGGATCTCTAGCCCTCAGAAAAAGTGAAAAGATTTCCTTCCCCCTTTTCATTTTCAACAGCCATGATTTTGAACTTGATAAACCAGTCTTGCTTATTCTGCTTTAAACTTCAAAATCTGAAGCCAACCACGTTTGAAAGAATTTTTTGGATTCGCCAATCGATCACACTGGACCAAGTGTCAGGATCATTCCCTTTGTCAGCCTCTCAGTTGTGTGTGTGTGTGCGCGTGTGTCTGTGTGTGTGTGTAAAATAGAACACATTTAGAAGCAGACCACTTTTATTTTACTACAGTGCTTTTAACCCCCCGGGATTCCTGCATTGATATGCTCCAAACATTTGCAGCTTTCACTCCTCTACCTTGCATGGTGAGCCATGGGAGATGAAAACAAAATCTTCCCTGTAAAGCCTTTTCAAAAGCTAAACAATCACGTCCTCCCGATTTCTGATTTTTGCACACCCTTAAATGTTTATCCTTCACATGAATAACATATGCCTAGCTAGGTTCAATGCACTCTTCCCTATTAAGCTTTAATGGACACCATGATATATAAAACTACAAGTCTTTGTTATAGTGCTTTATCTAAAGCTGGCTATTTTCCTCTCAGCAGTCTCCCTTTAGTCCTTTGTAAAACATCCTTGCCTCATAGGAGAAACATACGCCTGACTCGCATGCCTTCTCTAAACACACTCGGGTTCACACCAAATCCAAGGCTCAAGGAAAATAACCGCTTTTTGTCTTCTAAAACTCCTCTTCCATTTAACACTTGCAAATCTGCACAGGTTTTTTACCCCTGAACATCTTTCCAGCTCACTCTTTATCATTTTGCCTTTCCGGTATTTTTCAATCCACTACAGACACAGAAATGATTTAATTCAGGGGAGCTCGAGAATGAATGCTCCTTTATGTGTCGAACAGAAACCTTATCTTTAACTCTTGCCATCCCTTGGCGAGGCTCAAAATGGCCCTTGCCTATACCACTATCACAATCTTCTCAGGCCCCTCCAGACCTGAAGCTCTGGGAGCTGCCACAAAACAATTGATGAAACCCATTTGGGAATCTAGGAAAGAATGCACTGACTTCTATGGGCTAGCTCATCTCATACCTCTCCCCAAGAACATAACCTATTTCAAAACAAGCACCCACACACTTTACACAAACAAAAAATAAATCATCTCTGATAAACAGTGTCAGTTAATAAGAATTCCATGGGCACCTAAAGGCTGCACCCAATAAGCTTCACTTCATCTGGGGAGGCCCTCAAAAAAATCCATCATTGTCAGATGCAACTTGTAAAAAGACTACAATTCATAATGATTACTCTATTCTGTCACTAATAGTATACTGCACCCTATTTATGAGGCCAATCTTTTCACTCATCTTAGTTAGATGTCACTTGTAATGAGGTTCCGTGTAATGGATTTCAGTACAGTTAAGAGCCAAGCTGAAACATACTTATGACAGAAAGCTTTATAGTAGGGGTGAGTGTGATAATCAATTAAGTCTGTGCTGGAGGGGCTTTATGAAAGCTGGCATGCTTGGGTCTGTAGATTTTTACTTTTAAACAGAGTGGAAGAAAAAACCTTCAATGTTGCTGAATGCTTTTTTAAAAAAAACAAAAACACTCTACCTATCTGAAAAAGAAAACATTTTCACAGTTGGAAATCCAACCTTTCATCAGTACACACACAGAATCTCTTTCAAAATAGAAAATCATATGTCAAAATGCACAACACATTTTAATAAAACTGGATGATATCCGGTTTTAAAACCGGGTCTTAATATCAGTACATTGCAAGTCTCCTAAACCATAGCTCAGAAAATTGAACTTCCATATGCTGTGTGATTATGTATCTTTTCTATGTGTAAAAAGGCTTTTTAAGCTGTTATCTGACTACAGTAATTGCCACTTTAAATTGATCCACGTCAACAAAACCTGGATCCCTGGAGATTCTCACCTAGAAGTCTGCCTGTAGAAGGGGCTAACAGAATGCCTGTGCATCTGAGACTAGTTCAGCATTTTTCTCAAGCAACCAGCTGCATGAATAGTTTTCCCCTCTCATTATTTAATACTCTAAGGCAGACTGCAACCCACTTGGCAGTCCTCCTTGAATAAGAATTCCTAGATGGGTATTTTTTATGCAATCTCTTTGATACTTGTAACTTAAAAGAAAAAGGTGTAGAAAGTCCAAAACTCGTAACAAAGATGGCCAATCAATACAAATGGTGGGAGACGTGCTTGTTATCTGCAAAGATGAACAGAGTCCTCCTGTTACAAGTTATGTGTCTTATGGGACAAATATTACAGTACCTTTTGGGACATTCATGACAGTGGGTTTAAAGAAAGCCACCAGCTTTCTTTAGAATTTAGAAGCGCAAAGACGCACACCTCGGGTCAGAATGCTACCAAACTAAAATACTGCTGGATTCTAATAACCAGGCATTACCAACATTTGTTTGTCTACTTTAAAATGGAACTCCTTTTGGTAAATATGTACTGTCAATATTTGTAGTCACTTGTGTTTTGGGTCCTTCCAAAAATATACACAAATTGGCTTGCCACAATTCATTCACCCATTAGAAAGGCATTATTGAATTGCTCATGGGCGGATTTATTTATTTCCAAAATATGGCTTTAAGGTACAAATTATCTTTTGTTCAAACCTGACTTATCAACAGGAACTAGAAGCCTACTGAAATACCAGTTAATGAAAGCTCTCTAAAACAGTGAAATAAAAATCTGATTCAAAGGTTTTCTACTCATCTTCTCAACTTTTCTCTTTACTTATAGCAGACTGTGGTGATACATTGTATCTTCACACAGTGGGTATTAAGTGAGTTAATTCAAAGGATCTGAAACCTCATTGATCCTAATTGAAAGCAATACACCCAACCAAATACTTTTCTACCCCATCTGCTCTAGCCTGCCACCAGCTATTCAATACAAGAGAATTAATAGTTTCAGATATTCTAACCGACCCTATAAAGGCACTCATTTAAGCAGGACTGCATTAACAAAGTGAAAACCGAGGGCAAAATGGGTTCAAATAGAGCATTTTACTCCTAGTTGGCTTTAACAAAGCTGAATACGGCTTATTCTGACTTTCTCTGTGCAAGACTTGATAAACTGAATGAGAAGCCACTCAATGATCACTCAATGAGCATTGATGAATGGTCATTAGGACCCCCCCGATCTTGGGGAAGACCCATCCACAAAGTGGCACACCAACTTGAAAGGGCTGACTCACTAATGTCCAGATTGCCCAGCATCCTTGTCCCACTTTCACTTTCAGACCACTGGCCACCAAATGAGGCTGACATATTGGAAAATAATCTTTTATGGACGAGTGGTAAAAAATAAAATGGGGGCATTAGCTCTGCTTTCAAATTCAAATCTGCGAGCTTTGTCAGACCCCAAAGGTTTTGATTTTCCACCCAGCTGGAAGCTATTAGTGTTTTCTTAAGGCATCCCACTGACAGGGCAAACCCACCCAATGTGTGAGCTGTTGCACTAGGGGAGACCAGATCTCTGTTTTGGATGCTGTCCTAACTTCACATCAGTTTGACAGTCAATTAAATAGATACAACACCTAATAAAAATGTACATTAATTTGTTTCTGCTTCTAAAGGACAGCTAAAAGTGCATCGAACAATAAACCACATAATAGATTATCTTCTGGCAAAGACAACTCCAGTTGTACATTGTATGTCAGAAAATCAGGCAAAATTTCAGTAAGAAAAAAAAATGGTTTCCTTCCCACCATAAAAAAGTGAGGGAAAAGAAAGACAAATTCTTTAACTCAGAAAGATTGAATGATACCAAAATGCTACAAGAGTATCTAAACTCTTATTAACAAAAGCATGTACAATCACCAAGCCAAATCATGCAAAGGCATTTCCCCAAATATTATCTTAGAGTAGCAAATGTGTGTCCTTTCCCCAAATTTCCCATTACAATAGTTCTCTGGAACCTAAGCTAAAGGACAAAGAGAAGACTCAATGACTATCTATGTGCATTTCAAGCGGGTACGAGCACCAGTGAGGAAAAAGGGTGTTTAGGGCTGTCTATGAGGATCTAACTAGGAATAATGGGATGAAACCAAGCAAGGGAAAACTAGACTTTGGATATAAGCTTTCCTTAAAAGATGAACTATAAATCACCTCGTGGAGAAAATTCCTACCCAGTTTGGGGGAGAGAAAAAAAAAATAATGGAGGAGAGAAGGAGAGAGGGAGGGAGGAGGGGAGCAGGGAGAGAGGGAGGGAGAGAGGGCCCATCTAACTATTACCACTAGCTACTTAATAGCCTTGTGATTCCAGCCTCCTTGCCATCCCCCTGAAGAGGATTGGATTCTAGTAATCCTGTTCCAGTTCAAATCCAGGTAACCTGGACAAATACTAGACAAGATTCTTATAGACAAGGTAGATTTCCAGAATAGTCAATGTTTGTGCTTCCTCCCAAGAGGTGTGACCAGAGCTGCTGATGACCCTTTTTTATCCAGTGTGTCTGAGAGAGCAGTAATGGAGGAGGACAGGGAAAAGCCCTGAAATGTCTGTCAATCAGCTCGTCTGAGGGAGGTTCAGAGGTGATAGACTAGTGGGATCTTTTCCTGCCCCTCCTATCTAGAGCTCAGATACCATGAGCATAATTTTGGTCCTGGGCATTAAGATTACAGGATTGCCCTGTTTGAAACCCTGACTAAAATGGACATTTCTACTGGAAATTAAGTTGGAAAGAATGCCACTTACTAATGTAAAAATGCTAATTGGTTAGTTTCTTACATGTGCTAGAGACGCTCTATTCAGGACAGAAATGGATTATTTTTTAATGGGTCATGGAAAGCGCTTAATATATGCCAGGCACTATTCTAAGTACTCAGGTAGATATAAACTAATTAGGTTGGACATAGTCCATGTCTCACGTGGTGTTCACAGTCTGAATCCCCGTTTTGACAGATGAGGTAATTGAGGCACAGAGAAGTAAGGAGAATTGCCCACGATCGCATAGCAGACAAGTGGCAGAGCTGGGATTACAACCCGGGTTCTCTGATTCCCAGGCCCATCCTTTTTCCACTCTAGGCCACACTGCTTCCCACTTTTTCCTCTATCAGAGATGAAGAGGGTGATTTTTAAAAATTCTATCTTGACAGGCATGACAGCCTAATTTTTTTTTCCATCTTTCATCTCTACAATTGTTGTAAAAAATGTTAACCCTACTGTTTAAACACCGTATTTCATTTAACTACTGCCAAAGTAGACTGCGGCAAATGCATATACTGTATCTGGTTTAACTTTTATTTGGCAAACTGAAGACTCTACAGAGATGAAGAAATAACATCTGCTCTAAAAGAGGTGGACAACAATATATACTCTCACACATCGATTTGTCTTTGGGGCAAATTCTTTAAAGTTCATGGTAAAATTCAGTTCAGCAGACAATTCGGATTTTTAAAACTCAGTGATCTGCTGTCATACTTAAGAGGTTAAAGGTGAGGTGTTAGTCACAGCTATAGGATAGGTTACAATCCCTGCATCTGACAAGTCCATTGAGAGGATCGAAACAAGACCTTACTCCAGTAACCAAAGAGCTTCAAGGTACTTTGGGATTTTAATATTTTAGATAATTGCACAATTATCTAAGCTGCTGAAATAACCTGAGTGAATTAATTACCTTAGCTCACTCAAAATCTAATCAGTGATTTTTCAGGACATATAATTTTCACATTAAAAAGAAAACTTTTGAGCCTAAATCTGAGTATACGAGTCTGTATAAATGTATCATCCATGCATCTAGTTTCCTTACGCTTTTCTTGCCAGGAGTAAATATCAGTGACTAAACGGTGACTAACTAAACAGATTTTATTCATTTGACAGGGACTGTAACATTATATTGAAAACCTTTGTTTCAATGTCACCACCTCCCCATTTTGACTGATGGCAAGTTAGTTTTGTTAAAACGCAAGGGTGATAGAGTATGCTCCAGTGAACTTTCCCTCCTCTCAGCACCAAAGACAAAAACCTGCAGCTCTGCTCTGTGCTGGCAGCCATCTGGACAGCTTTCTCTCAAAGCCTGCCCCACACCACACTGCAGGCAAAATTTCAGGGCTCTAGAGCTCTGTGGGGCTATTCATGACATACCAATTTCACATTTTCTGCTTGTATGCTTGCAACAATAAATGCTAATGAGGACTATGAATGACAATTTTAAAGGCAATAAAAAGGTCTCCAAATCCCTTGCATATGGAGACACTATTTTCAAAACTTCACCTTCTGTTACAGAGCTGTTACAATCCGAAGAGGGGAAAAAAAATAACCCAAGGAGTACAATGAGATGATCAAAGCATATCTGAGTCCTTAAGATTTCCAGAAAAAACAGGCCATCTTTGAGTGCTCAGTTAACAAGAGGCAGATTTTGTCCCAGTATACAACAACAATGTAAATGCCCACTTAAAAATTGTGCTTTCTGATCTGAACTACGCATTTCAATGGACTTGCTGCTCCTTATCACAAATTCCCACTAATTGTGGTTTGTTTGGAGAATTCCCGGGGAGCCACAGTGAACTGTTGAATGTTCCATACATCTTAAAATGAATTGGAGCATGAATTAAGATCATTCCTTTGTTGGCTGTCTTACCCTGCTTTATAAGCGTACACAAAGACCAAGAATTGAGCAAAGTCAACAAGAGGCTGTGTAACTATCAATGCAAATGAAAGGAAAATTTCATCTGGCTACATTTTTAGTTAATTTGCTCTAGTGTTTCCTTAATGTGGATTAAGACACTTTCAACGAAATCCACCAGGTGGAGCAGATACACAGCAGTATAAATCCTCCAGCGTTTCAAACATTCCCCCAATTGCAATAGGATTGTTTTCTTAAATAATTTTTTCCTTTCTTCTATCCTTCTTTGGTAGTGGGTTTTTTTTTCCCCCAAAATCTACATTCAATTATTTTTGACCCATATATCAACCAATTCAATTTCTCCACGGATACTTCTGCTGCTGATCAATTCTGTAAAAATTTGCAAATGTCAAATACCATATTTAGACATACTGCTCTGTTTATCGTCCTGTAACTTTTCTTTAAATACCACCCCGAACCATAGTTGTGATTTTAGTTAAAAATATGACAAAAGTAAATTTAAACTCACTATTTTATCCTGTCACTTCCATCATAATAGCGGGTGATGTATACCAACTACAATGAAATGCCAGGGAATGGGGTTAAAACCTTGAGCTCAATTTTCTGACACCTGTGATCAGATTCTACTTAACCATGGTTTGTTTGGCAAGGGTGCTTTGAGCCTAATTTTTTTCATCTCAAAGCACTACAAGCCAAATCTGAGGTGCTATACCCTGATTCCTATGTGATTTGATAACTTTGGTCAGGTGACACAACTCTCTGGCTTTTACCTCTTCTACTGTTTCCTGGTGCCTGAATTAGCTCTTCTGGAAGTTTAATTTCCTGTTTGTAACTAACACAAAAGAGTTCTGTTTCTAATGGGTACATTTTTGAAGCTCTCTCCCTACTACTCCTCCCTCAGCTCCCAACTCAACCTCTGCCTCTGCTTTCCTCTTCTCTTCTTGGCATATATTCCTCTGCCAATATTTGTTCCATATCTTACCTTTTTTTTTTTTATTCTATGGTCTCTTTTCCTATTCTCTCAATCAATCGTACTTATTGAGCACTTACTCTATGCAGAGCACTGTGCTAAGCACTTGGGGGAGAACAATACAATGAATTAAGGAGACATGCTCCCTACCCATAACAAGTTTACAGTCTAGAAGGGGACACAGACATTAACACTTCTCTCCCGTCAGACAGGCTCTCCTCTTTGTAGGCTTTCCTCGGGGAAGTTAAGTATCTCAGGGGGTTACCAGGGTTTATAGATTCAAGTTCTGCTGCTAATACTGCTTGAGTTGGAGCAAGGCACACAAGCTGAACAATGATGCGATCAGGATTTATTCACTCATTCCATCCTATTTATTGAGCACTTACTGTATGCAAAGCATTGTACTAAGCACTTGGGAGAGTACAATAAGACAACAAGCGAGCACATTCCCTGCCAACAGTGAGCTCTCATGAAGTTCTCAAAAGCAAAATCTGCAGTGTAAGTGCGAGGGGATGATAGGATAAATCGATCGGTCATTCAGTGGCATTTTTTGAATGTCTGTGTGCTGAACTAAGCACCTGAGAGAGTACAACAGAATTAGTGGACCATGATCTCGTCTTCAAGGACTTGGCAATCTAGCAGGTGAAGGAAGGGGAGTGGCCAGGAACACTGACTCTGAGTGGAGGTAGACTCGTGAAATGGAAAAATAATCTTCAATAAACACATAGAACTCATGCATACATAAAATATGTAGATATAAGATTATGTCTGTATAATCTTAAAATAGCTACAATTTGTTACTGCAAAATTGATTGTTGTAATGTCAATTCCGTCATCTGACTACTCAGTTCTTTTCTAGGTTTATTTGATGCTTAGATTATTGAACATTGTTCCAAAAGCATTTAAAACAAACATACTGCCAAAACAATCTCAAAATAATTTCTTAAAATACCGCTCATCAAACTCTTAGAATAATTCTAAGATCCATCAAGAGATTTTATTTTTTATCCCACAAATTTCTTGGAACTGAGCATGTATGTTCTCATGAACAAACTCCTCATTCCATCTATGCCAGCTATTATTATAGGAATTGCATGAGTGTGTCGGGATGGACAAATGACCCGCATTTGTTTAAATAAAATTACTGCCAATATACTCATAATTTTTCTCTCTCTTGCTTTCCTTACCCACCTACAGAGCATCATGCACCTGCAAAATTTTCACTTACTTATAAGCAATGGCATTTTTCCCTGAGGAGCTATAAAAAGGATTTTTCAAGTATCCTCCAAAAATTTATACTTTAAATTGATTATATGGTTCATTCAAAATCTTTCTTCAGCACCCTCAAGTTCGAAACCCAAGGGAGGAAAATTATTTTAAATAAAAATGAAGTTCAAAAGATGTTTATGGTTTGGTCAGGAGGCCTTATCAGAATTACAGACTTTAAATAGTTTCCATTTTGTTTTAAGGGTTATTAAGAGTTCACTTTCAAAAAATGGTAAAGTAGTCACTGTTTTTGTTACAGCCAGTATTACATACCAATGTCAGATTTATAAGGGACAAGATGAAATAGCCATTTAAAAAAAAATTGTGAACAAAAAATCTGTTAGAAAAAAATATATACATATATAAGACCCCAAGCCTATCTATCAGAGTAGTCTGGTCTGGAAGACGAAGAGAACAGTACCGGCAGGAACCTCAAATTCCTGACCAAACCCTCTTCCACACAATGCCTCCCGAATGAAAGGAACCCAGGCCAGACAGAGATAGCCTCCCGTCAGGAACCGGGCCTGCCGTCTGTGGACAGACGGGACTGGCCTTCAGGATGTCAGAACAGCACACGGCTGCCCGAGATACTGGATTTTCACACACTCTCCGACTGGATGTTTTGCTCTTCAGGTAATTAAACAAGGAAGCAGGACTGCTGGGTATGACTGACCTCAGTGCTGCAGCTCCACAGTTCTGCCTATCAACATCCGCAAGGACTGCCTGGAGCCTTCCTCTCCCCTAGTTGTCCTCCTGTTCCTTCCCTCCTTCTCCTCAACTCCAACCCCCTGAAACACGGCCTTCTGACCATTCCACATTTACAGGTTCAGGGGACTACTCGGTAATGTGACACTTTGGTAAAAGCCCTTGGGTTATTATTTCGATAACCCATAAAATAAGAAAACAGGTTCCAAGAAATGCCCTAGCAAAACTGTCTTTCCCTTTTTTGGAATTACCTATATAAAGCACAAACCTGTTCTAAGTACCTAAAATCTAGACAGGTCAGAAAGGTCTTTAGGCTTCTAACAGCATAACCGGGAGGAATATTTATAGGAAATGAAAATAAGCCGCTAATTCACGGAAACATTGTTGGGTCAGATTGTAGGTCATTTTAAGAATGCCATAATTTTTTTTTTGAAAAGTATAATTTTGTCACATACAAAACTTTATGAGCTATTTTGTAGTGTTCCATTTATTTCAATAAAATTTTATACTGGGTAATTAGTATTTACCATTTGAGGTTCTGAGATTGTACAATAGACTAAAAACAGACCACAGAAGCTATATAGGTTCTGACTGCTTTATTTGATCTTCTCAAAAAGCAGATGATTGTTCATTAACTAAACTCCAAAATGGCCTTTGTAGTAATATTCACCCCTAACACCCAGAAACATCACCTAGTGAAAGGAGTAAGTGGTAGAGGTTTTGAAAATTATATTTGAAGGCAATGATTAGAAGCATGAATAATGTATTTCTTTCTTCCTCTGAAAATCCAGGGAGTGAAATATTGGCTGAAAGGAAGACAGAGACCCAAAGAGAGAGGAATACAAAAGCATGCCTGCTTGTCTGTGTTCAACACAAAGGACATTAAATGAAAACAACTGGCATGTTGCCAAATTCCTATAGAGGCAAAGAGATTCAAATAAATTGATTTCACGCATCACACTGACCTGAGATCAGTGTGCAGTGGTACAATACAGTCAGAGCACTATGTGGGGTAAAAGCCATTAATTCTATCAGTGCCCTAGTATATAACACAGAGGAAAATCTAAAAACTTAGTTCTTTGAAAAGCAAACTTTAGCATTAGTAATAAAAAAAAAGTCATTTACCTTCTGTTCATAAAAATATTTATATCTGAGGGAGAACGGTTCATCTAATATGTAGCTAAAAAACAAAATGTCTTTCTTTCTGAATTTGAAATATGCACTCTCAACCATATCGTCTGCATACACATGTGTTCTATAGAGATCATGGATCCCGTGTGATCTTTATATGTGCATATTTACACCAGCTCAAAATTTTTATTTTCTATGACTCTCTCTCCTCCTTTAGGAAGATTCTAGGTTTTTTTGTTTTGTTTTCCTTTTCCCCAGTACTGCAAAACCTGGATTCCTGCCTGCTCAAAAAGGAAACAATGTAATAGTCACCACTCAACTGTTTTAAGTCAACTGAACCCACAGAGGGATTTGTATTATGTCAAAGGCAGCTTGGTTATGAGCTTTAAAATAAGTAGCTCATAATGACATATGCACAATTTTAAACGTTCACCTTTGCTATAAAGGATGCCTTTAATGATGTTGGTGAGGGGAGAAAAATAGATGCATGTTAAGTTGAAGTAGGGTGAGAGAGTTGCTGGATATCTCATAAAATATGAATATTCAACGAATAGTGATAACTATTATGGACCCACTGTGTGCCATCAACACGCTGACTCAAAAAAAAAATTCTGGGAAATGAGTATTACTAAAATTCCCCCCAAAAGCACGCACTGTGATGGGTGTCCTTGTCATCCACCTTGGCTTTCATTAAAGCGTCTCCCTTGTTGCTATCAAGTGGCTTGCCAGCTCGCCACAGGTGTGTACACCCCAGGAGCAGATGATGGTGTAATTGGGCCGGGAGTGATGACAGCTCCATATATGTACTATGTTCATCCAAAGTGTGTTGATGCATCTGTCATCCTTTTTCTTTGCTTTGAATTTTTCATCTTAACCTTGCTCTTTTCTGGGCAGGTTACCATGTGCCACCACAGACCATTAAAGAAGAAAGGCAAAGAAAAGTAAAAGATGCATGCTATTATTGGCAGAGGTCTTCCTGTGGTGACCCTCAAGGGAAATCAATTCAAATCTGTGTGTGACACAGAGAGAGAGAGAGAGAGAGAGAGAGAGAGAGAGATAACGAAAGAAAGAACGAAAAGAAGAAGGAAAGAAAGATTGACTCTTGGACCTTTTCTTCATCTCAGTCAAGTTTCCTATCACTCAAAGTTTAGACCAAAGTCCTGGCACATTTTGGTCCTCAAAAAGAGGCCTGATAATGGTCATGTCTGCCCGAGGGCAAAGAAATATGAGTCTTCTCTCAGTTTCGTTTAATAGTATCTCTAGGGAGAACAGAAACACACATTCATGAGACTTGAAAAATAACTGATGGATAAACAGCCACCTGCTTCAGATTTTGCGGAGAGACCTCTCAGATCTCCGATAGTGGTCAATTCACTCCTTTGCCACTTCTATCTCAACTCAAAAATGGGACACACAAGTGATTCCTCTTCACAAGTTTTTTTTCACCTTATTTCAAGTTGGCTATCTTCAGATGTCTGCAACATATCCCTGTTGCTTCCCAAGTCTAATGATCTTCACCAATTCTTATTTGCCCATAATTTTTCCCCAACAGCACAGAACATTAAGTCTCAGACGCACAGTCTTTGGACATTGGCTGTCAGCTTCATCTTCTCCTCGGTTTGAAACTCACAGGCCTTTAAATAAGTATTTTAACAGATACCACTTGGTATCGGTTTGCTATTTCCTTAGCTAGTTAAATAAGTTGTACACACTTCCCTTTTACCATCTACAACTTGAACTACACAGAGCAAGAAGTGCTCCCACAGTATCACATTTATGTACAAGATTCAGACACTACCCGGTTCAATTTGAGAAGATAATGAAGGCACTTTTTTTTTTCTATTTAGACAACAAACTGTTTCAGAAAACACCATCTACTAGTTACAATAAACACAGAAATTGTGGCATAGCTTTTACTCTTTAACTCCAAGTGTTGTTTTGCTGATGGCAGATGTATTATGAAACATGGCAAAAAGCACTCCAACATGAAAGAAAAAGAAAATTTTCTACTTGATCATTTGATATTTTCAGACCCAAAGCTATTGTGGGATCCTTCAGAGAACCACAGTCTCAGAGAGCAAGACTGCCAATCTGATTCCCATTTTGGTTCGATTTCCCCTCTCCCATCTTTGCCCTTCCCACCGCTCCCCACCCCCACACCCAATTTTGAAATAAGCCAAATATATGAAATTCACACTTTGAGTCACGATGATCTGGGAGGGAAAAGGGAAGGGATAGCTTAACAAGTACAGTTTACAGAGCAGAGAAAGTGACAACACAACTTTCTGTTTAAGTACATAAATGACAAAATCAAATATTTATCTGGTCCTTACCTTGACAAAATTCAAGGTTCCCCTTTTTCCGGCAGTCACCTATTACTAAACTCAGTGCTCTCCAAGTGTTTCTTTTGACAGATATCATTCTCCACCAATCGCTCTGCTAATTTCCTCTCTCCTTTTCTGACTGGGACAGATATTATGTTCACCAGCCCAGAGATCAATCTTTTCTATTGACAACAACAAAGGAAAAAAAAATGCATATATCACATCCAGTCTGAAGCACCACACCCCTTGATTTGCATGATAATACTCAGCCAGTTTTTTTTTTTTTTTATAAGCAGATAAATGCTGTCATTCTAAAACAATTATTACCCACAATTTCTCAGTTCATATAAGGAGGTTCTTTAAAACTGTATTAATTCTTTTCAGAAAAGCACCATTTCATTAGTTAACCATTTACAATTGTCTGAGTTAGAGGCTGCAATTAAATGGAGATTGAAGGAACTGATCTCCTCCACTGTGACTCCTGTGGCCTTAATTTGAGGAATTTCCCAAAATGGTGGCTCAAAAGCCCTAAGGACAATGTTATACTTTACCTGTTTCAATAAAATAAATAGGGGAGGATTCACACAACATAGTTTTCTTTTCCTGAAGAAGGAACTCACTGAATTTTTTTTCCAGTTAATGGAATTTTCAATGGTAAAAAGTACCAGCAGGACAAAAGTGTTTCAAATAATTACATTTGTGATTCAAGTATGATCATATTGGGTATTCTGAAAATGTCTCTCAAGGATCTCAAAGAACGATACTCATCTTGCCAGGATCCTATAGAGCCTATGAGATGTTTCAGAATTCTCCTTGCAAGGTTGGGGAAGTGAAAATAAGTAAATCCAACCTTCCAAGCTCCTACGGTCTTCAGCTCTGATCTAAAGTTACAGTACATCCCATTCCCCCCACCCAGTATAATTCATGGAACTCTGACTCCAATAGGTGACATTATCAGCCCAGATATGATCATTATTATCCTTTCATTTCACAATACATCTTAGATTTTGAAGGTTTGTTTTGTTGTTGTTTTTCCAAAATTATGAAAGGGTGGGAAATATACTTCAGAAAAAATATTTTCCTTGTATGGAGCAAATTTGTTGGTTTTTTCCAGTGAACATTTAAACATTTTAAAAATTTAGCTATATAATTGTATTTTAAAGGATTGTTTTGGATTGATTTAACAAATTCATCTTTCATAGGGTAAAAATCCATCAATTTATAAAATTCCACAATGAATTTTGAAACCAATTAAAAACCTTCTTATGTGTGACTATTACATATTTAAAAGTTATGGTTTTCCCATAACACTAGCTATATTAATTATTCTGTTTATTGTAATTAAATGTCATTGGGAACTGTAAACTTCTACTGGACAAGTTCCAATTCTCCAATTTAGGAAATACTTTAATCTAATATTGAACTTCCCCTGCTTTGTACCTGAAAAGTCTCTTATACCACGGATCGATGCTTTTAAATAAAAGTTGCAAACATTTTTCTCCTCATTTCATGCTCCTTTTGGTTTCTCTGAACAAAGCTCCATATTTTTGAATGATGTGAGAAAATGAATTTCTCCTCAAGCACACTGCCCATTGTTCAGCATTTCATTTTGATATTTAGAAAAATGGTTTCTATTAATGCACATGAGTGCAGATTCATATGTTATGGTGTAGCCAAAATGAAGAAATTAGAATTAAAGTTTTAAGTCTGCCTTTATTCAATTTTCTAACTTCATTCGATTAGAAAACTTCAGATTCCTGGATGTAAAAGTTGAAAAAGGGGTCTTTTGATTACCGTGCTTTTTTATTTGAGTTCATTTTAACCTGTTAATCTAGTCTAAAATAATTAAATGTCGAAGTTTGTGAATTAATTTAGCCTCTCCACCCACTAAATATCAACTCTGAATAAGGCAACACTTATTGTATTCAAAATTTTCTCATCTGTTCCCATGGATACAATCTGTTTTAGGAATTAGCGGGGAAAATTTAAGAATCCAAAAAAAAAAAAAAAGGTCCAAACTTCAAAGCTACTGGTCAGGGAAAAAGCATAGTTTCTGTTTTACCCACCCCACACATATTATTTACTGGATTGATATGAAAACATAACTGATAATAATAATTATCAATGATTAAAAGTATCTGATCAATGCTCTAGACTTCTCTACCGTAACACTCAGATATGACCATAATATCTGTATCGTCTCTTCTTTCTCCTCTATTTGTAGAGTCCTATTGTGATACACATGCAGTGAATTGACAACTGAACTCCACCAGTATTATGCTTCGAACAATTTGTAGTTTCACAAGATTGTTATTAAAAAGGCTCAGAATGCTGTATTACCATGGAAATTGTGGAAAACATACATTTCCAAACAAATATTACTTTTTCTCAACGGTATGAAGTAATGAAAACCACATGTGTAAATTTGCAATCCGTGCAGTAGTTCAAGCTGCAGCTAATAGAAAATACAGAGAGTGAACTCTGCCATATAAAGGATTCTTGTTACAAAAATATAATGTGAAAACCAGATGCAGACAGAAAACCTTAATCACAGATGGGAATGTAATCACTGGCATACAGAATACTTTTTTGATCAATCTTAACCATATGTGCAATGTATTTATTTTCTGAAGAATGCAATAACTTGCGAGAGCCTTCTATTCAAATTCAGTTAACCTCATATTTATAATGCTTTTATCTTACTTCCCCATCCCTCCAGCAGACCTAAGCCAAGATTTTAAAAGGAAGAAATCACAACCTTGGCAAATCATTCTTTTATCAGTTTATCTTTCAAAATGTTAAAAACTACATATATCACAATCAGACTCCAAAGAAATCAAGTGCAGTTAGTCATTACTGTACTTCTCAATCATTCCCCGATATCCCTTCACTACCTAAACTCAATTCTCCAGAGACTTATGTCGCCATTTAGGTCAATTTTCCTATAGTCTAGAAGATAGGGTTATTCAAGAAGTTGGCATTAAACATTTTTCTTATCAGCTAGTAGGAAGTCAATGCTTGCTTTCCTCCCCTATTTAGTCCAAAGATGACCCTAGCCCAAAGGAGGCAAAACAGAATGGCTTATTTCACATGTATCTTGGTGAGAACAGAGGGAATTCTGATCATTTGAGTTAATAAGGCATGGGGGAGCCATGGAATTAAAGAAATTATCTGTACGCATGGGATGGGAACTGTTGATACCACAGCACCAGTTTTTCTAAAAACCCCTCTAGACTGAAAGCTCGTTCATAGGCGGGGAATGTATCTTCTTATTGCTGTATTGTACTGTCCCAAGCGCTTAGTACAGTGCCCTGCACAAAGTAAGCACTCAATAAGATTGAAAGAACAATTGAATGACCAAAACACAACCCTCACCTATAACAGAACTGGAAGCATTGTTTTTCCACAACTGACAACTGGGCTTTGTTTCCAGTGATGGGGAAAACCAAGCTACTTAACTCTTGGATCATCACATTAAAACATATCTAGCTTCGGAGACAGGAAGAAGAGAGTATTTGATAAATGAGCCAAATTCTACCCAGAGCATAAGGTAATTCCTATTAAGATACTGGGTGCTGAGACAGGTTTATTTGCCCTTTCGGGAGAACATTTAGTATACAGCTGTCCTAATTTATCTCCAGGAAGTGACTTGGGTCCAGAGAGAAGCAAATCATCAGAACTAAATGGCAGTATTAATGGTAACTGATTTTAAAATGGTTTTAAGTTTGACTATAAAAAGTAAATCCCCAAAATGGAAATGTAACTATTGTCCTGTTGAAAAACTTGTTAATCTTATCCGTGTGAATGGAAACATTATCAGAGGGATCTCCCAATTGTTATCAGTAGAAATGGATCCCAAACAAAGTACTTTCAGCTGCTATCTGAGGGTTTGCTAGAACTGTCAGATGCCCACAAACTGTACATTTAAACACACACACACGCACACACACTAGGAGACTATTTAAAACTTTTTGGCTTGAAGAAAATATTTTCAAACATAATTTTGTCTCTGATGGGCTGAATTCTACCCTTGCTCAGGTCTTAACATTTAGGAGTAAAAGACGGGGCAGGATCCCCCATTTAGACATTGCGTAACAAGAATGGTTATTCAAAAGTGTCCCAGTGCAATTCATGAAGTCAAAGGGATGATTATATTTTTCTTACTGAAAGCTGTTATTCCTGTGACAAATGCTTTTTTTCCGAAACCTCAGCAATACATATAATCAAAATAGGCACTATTTTAGGCTCCACAGAATAGGTGCAGCATTTTAAAAAGACTAGAAAACCTCCTAGCACACAGCTTAGGACTACAAAGCAGGAAGAGATCATCAAGAGTCTTGCTTTATGTAATTTGCAGGGGAGAGGGGGTCTTTTTTTCTTCAACTAATTTAATCTACGAGAGACTGTCCCTAGAGGCCAAAAGAAGAGAGAACCAATTATACCCAGAGGCTAGTTTCTCCAAAATAAAGGCATCTGTTCCATGCCAACAACTTCCACATGGAAGAAAAACAGAACTCTGAAGGCATCTGTGCTCATGGTTGACAGTCACAGATCTTACAGTCTACTGTAATTGCCCAGCTGCAAACACGAGCTGGTGGTTATTGTTGCTGTTGCTGCTGTCAGCTGATCTCACTAAAAAAGAAGCGTGCTTCGGTCCTTAATAAGGAGAGTTACTTGTAAAACGGTGGCAAATGGTCCCTTTATCGAGGTTCCTCTAATTCACAAGATTTTCTAGCAAAAACCTAACTTTAAGTTTATCTTCCGCTAAATAAGTAAAATTGTTAAATTGATAATGGCTGTAACATGGAAAGTTCCAGTTTACTAGTTTCAGGCTATTGTCTGAGTCGCCACATAAAGGTTGCACTTAGATGAAAGGTTGAACTTAGACTTCACAAATTGTCTATTTTTGTGGATCCTTCTAATTTACAAAGTGATGTGACTGATTATTTTAAGAAACCATTTTGGGGTCTGCTCTTTACATCACAAGTCACAACAAACCCTGCATCTTTTTAAAGTGCTAAGACTTCTGTTAAATTTGTTTCCCCAGTTTTTACATCACACATATTTGTTCCATATTAGGAAGCAATTGCTTCTCCAAATTTGCCTGAAGTTGAAAGAGTAAATACACAAGGTGTTTCTATCCCTATAAATTCAATTTCCATGAGTTAAACCTAAAATTGGCACTAAAATGTATTTAACTAAAAGAAATGTTTATAGTTTCTTCAACCATCAGTGGAAAGAGCCTGGGCTTCGGAGTCAGAGGTCATGAGTTCGACTCCCGGCTCTGCCACTTGTCAGCTGTGTGACTGTTGGCAAGTCGCTTAACTTCTCTGTGCCTCAGTTCCCTCATCTGTAAAATAGGGATTAAAAGTGTGTGAGCCCCACGTGGGACAACGTGATTACCCTGTATCTCCCCCAGCGCTTAGAACAGTGCTCGGCACCTAATAAGCGCTTAACAAATACCAACATTATTATTATTATTTTCCTTTATGTGGCTCGTAGTATGCTTAATCCATCAATCAATAGTATTTATTGAGCATTTACTGTGTGCAGAGCACTGCACTAAGTGCTTGAGAGAGTACAATATAAGAGAGTCCGTCTGAGAATTGGTATTTCTCCAGAATTCGTTATGACTTTCTTATGAAACCACTTTTTTTTAAAGCAGGGAATGTCACCATCTATTGATGTATTGTACTTCCCCAAGGTGTCACTCAGTACAGTGCTCTGCACACAGCAAATGCTCAATATATATGATTGAATGAATGAAAAGCAATTAATACCTTATTACTAAATACCTTTTTCTCCAGCATCTATTTTACAGCTCCCTTTCCAGTCAAGTACAGCACTAATTGAACAAGCCAGTGGAAAAACAATCACATTAATTTCCTTTTTAGAGTGGAGATTTACCAATCTACCCTCATCTAGGGGAAGAGATGAGAATTTGCGATCCACATGTCTTTCCATCAGATTCAGTTCCTAAATAAGTCTATCCAGAATACAGAAGAGATAGAGAGTGTGTGTTTGTGTGCACGTGAGTGTGTATATGTGACAGGTGTGCATAATAGTTGTTCCTCTGATGCCTGTAACAGTGCCCCACTCCAGCAACATGAGGCAAACAGTACCAATATCAACTGCTGTTCTTTCCAGCTGTGTTTGCTCATCACTGTGTACATAACATGCATGTAGAGTCAGGATGCAAGCTATGAAGTCAACCATGATCTGCAGTTTATTGCTCAAGTTGGTTATACCTTGAGGTTGCCTGGGTGCTAGGGGCTAGAAAAGATGCTCAGAAGATCACCTCCCTCAAAGCTGGCTCACGGGAAAGACTGGTGGACTTTAACCTTGAGGAAACTTTAGCCAATAAAAAACACATTTAAGAGACAGATTCAAAAGCAGGTGCTGCAGCCAGCAAATAGAAAACACTAGCATAGGACAATGTTTATGTGTATAATGTGGAATTGAGATGTAGGTGGAAAGGATCTCCTCATCAATACTATCATCCCTGATCCTGAAGAACAGCTGTCTATAAAGAATGCACTTCTAGCTTTAATGATTTCAGCAACCAGAGTTTTTAACTATTAGACTTGAAACCCAACTAGCAACAAGTCATAAAACAGAAATTAAAGATCTGCCCCACAAAGCTCGGCTGTGCATTATGTCAGTGGAACATCTTCAATTCGTCCAGCAATACTGGCCATCCATGTTCCTGAATTGTGGGCCATTCCCTATAATCTTTTTTGGCACTACTCTCAAGTTGAGAAGCAGCGTGGCCTAGTGGATAGAGAATTGGGCCTGGGAGTTAGAAGGATCTGGGTTCTGAGGAAGAAAAACTTCACGGACTCTGCATTGTGTTCTAGTTGAGTATGTCTGAGATAAGTTTATTACTATAAGCTCTAGCTCTAGTAGGGAGTAGAGAAGCATGGTCTTAAGAGTCAGAGGTCATGGGTTCTAATCCCGGCTCAGATGCTTGTCAACTGTGTGACTGTGGGCAAGTCACTTAACTTCTCTGTGCCTCAGTTACCTCATCTGGAAAATGGGGATTAAGACTTTGAGCCCTGCGTGGGACCTGATTACCCTGTATCTACCCCAGCACTTAGAACAGTGCTCGGCACATAGTAAGCGCTTAACAAATACCAACGTTATTATTATTAGTGGTTGAGGAGCAGAGTTTCCTCTGCTAGTCAAGGCCATCTCAACTCTAAGCAATCCAGAGTTTCTTTATATACAGTTGATATAGCATTTAATTAATGAGTACAATAAAGGGCAAATACATGGCGTAGTGGAGCGAGCACGGGGCTAATGTCATGGGTTCTAATCCCGGCTCCGCCACTTGTCTGCTGTGTGACCTTGAGCAAGTCACTTTACTTCTCTGTGTGCCTCAGTTCCCGCATCTGCAAAATGGGAATTGCGAGTGTGAGCCCCACGTGGGCCGGACTGTGTCCAACCCTATTTGCTTGTATCCACCCCAGCACTTGGGACAGTATGTGGCAACACAGTAAACACTTAACAAATACCATAATAATAATGATAATAATAATCAGGATAGGCAGCAATATCTCCATGGGCCGGGATTTTTCCATCAGATCACTGCTTTGTTCTCTAGGGGATTAGATGCCACAGAAAAGCAGGGCCAGGAGCCCTGATTATATAATAATGGCATTTGTTAAGCACTTACTATGTGCAAAGGACTGTTCTAAGCGCTGGAACAGTTACTCTTTTTAGAAGATCAGGGAACAGAGGGAAGATGTGTTGTGTTGTGAGGTACTTGCCTTGGTAATCAAGTACAGCCAGAGGTGATCAAGCAGGTCTAGAGCTGAAAGGGTACAGAGGGAAGGTGGGAACAAATGCAGGACCTTGACCTTTGTGTTACAACAGTTCTAATCCTGGCTCTGCCACTTATATGCTGTGTAACCTTGGGTAAGTCACTTCACTTCTCTGTACCTCAGTTAACTCACCTGTAAAATGGGGGTTAAGACCGTGAGCCCCATGTCGGACACGGACTGTGTCCAACTAGATTTGTTCTCATCTACCCCAGCACTTGGTATCATGCCTGGCACATAGTAAGCCCTTAACAAATAACTGAAAAAATAAATTTCTGGCGCCACCATGATCACACCTGAAAGTCCTTGAGACTCTATACCTCTAAATCTCTGCAAGAGCATTATATATATGTGTGTGTGTGTGTGTGTGTGTTTCCATATTTATTTGTGGTACTTTCTTTAGCATGAAGAATTCAACAATTTTGTGGCAATTTCTCCCTTCATCCCTGGCAATACAGCCCTATTCTTGAAATGGTCCAACTGAAGTGTTTTAAATCTCAGGATAACATTTTCTTCTAGACATTTTATGATATTGCTTGAGTTACTCATGTCAGGTATTACCATTTCTTCTGGCTTTGATTTAAGTTTATTTGAAGCTCAGATAGGCCTTAATTCTCCACATTCTCTTTTACCTGAAGCAACCACTTAAATTTCCTCTGCACTTCAAAACATTCTCTGCAACTTGTCAATTATAAAGCAACAATTAGATTTATGTGCTTTACTGGGCAAATAACAGAATCAATGCAAACAGGGCATTGAAAGGAAGTCCATTATAGAGAGTCATTAGACCCTAGCACCTCGAATGGGACTCTCACCCCCACCCCCAGTCAGATAGGAAATACAGTCCAATAGCTCCTGAATAACAAATGAATCTCAGCCTGTGGTAATGATGGGTACTTATATGCAAATGACCTATTACCTCCCAGTCAGGGAGATATGTTTTAGTCTCCTGCAAGTTATTTAACCAACTACATCTGAAGTGCGAGACAACTGAAAATATCAAAAAAAAGTCATGGGCAAAATCCCAGAACAATAATAATACATTGATATTTACTTAGTGCTTACCACGTGACAAGCACTGCATTAAATGATGTGATAGATGTCTTATTGTTGTACAGTGCTCTTCCAAGGCCTTAGTAGAGAGCTCTGCATACTCGTGCTCAATAAGTACGATTGAATGAATACAAGAAATTGGATTGGATAGAATTCCTGTCCTACATGGGCTTTACAATATGAGGGAGTAAGGACCGGCATTTTCTTCTAATTTTACAATCAATTAATCGTACTTATTGAGCTCTTCTTGTGTGTAGAACACTGTATTAAGCACTTGCATAAGCGCAAAAGAGTAACTAACTGAGGCACAAATAATTTAAGCAAAGCCAAATGGCAAGCAATTGACTCAGCTGAACCTGGAACCCAGGTCTCCTCTGTTCTTTCCCCCAGGCTAAACCTCCTACCAAAATTAATTCTAAACACCTTCTATCATTTGGCTATATTTCCTCATTAAACATCATGAGATTAATAACATTGATGGTATTTGTTAGGCGCTCACTATGTGCCGGACACTGTACTAAGTGTTGGGGTGGGTACAAGCAAATCAAGTTGGACACAGTCCCTATCCCATGTGGGGCTCACATCTCAGAGGTAACTGAGGCACAGACTAGTGAAGTCACTTGCTCCGGGTCATACAGAGGATAAGTGGCCGAGTCAGGATTGGAACCTATGACCTTCTGACTCCCAGACCCGTGCTCTATAATAAGAATAATGTGGCTATTTGTTAAGTGCTTACTATGTGCAGAGCACTGTTCTAAACGCTGGGGTAGATACAGGGTAATCCGGTTGTCCCACGTAAGGTTCACAGTCTTAATCCCCGTTTTACAGATGAGGTAACTGAAGCACAGAGAAGTTAAGTGACTTGCCCACAGTCACACAGCTGACAAGTGGCAGAGCCGGCATTCGAACCCATGACCTCTGACTCCCAAGCCCGTGCTCTTTCCACTTAACCACACAGCTAACCACTACACCATGCTGCATTTGAGTTCAGTAACTAAAGGAGTGATTTTGTTCAAACTGCCCCCCAAAAGCACCTCCCACTTTGGGCTGAACAAGTGATACCTCTATATAACTAATTCATATTAAGATTTTACCTACCAAATTTTCATGATTTAAGAAGTTTTAGTGGGAGGTTAAGTCCACTCTTCTCAAGGAGATAGCTCAGATGACTAAACTTCGATAGGATAAAAGTGAATTCCTACAATCACTCTAGAGAGTAATGCAGTGGGGACTTTCAGGATTCAGCTGCAAGAAATGAAAAATGTCTATAAGAAATGCTGGAGAAATTGTAGGAACCCACTTAGTCTTCCATATTGCCTAAATTCACATATTTAGTATCTAGGACAGAATTCTTCACCAAAGAAGGGCATGTCTGGTTTTTCTGCTTTTCTAGCCTGAGACGTGTTTTTCCCCTCCACCTGTTTCCCTAAAGATATCAAAATCTCTCTTCTATCAGGCCAGTCAAGGGAAATCTTTCTAAGTCTTTTTCCATGCTCCCCCAAACCCCCAGAAGAGCTGGGATTCTGCAAAAGACCACTCAAATGAAATTCTACCCGAGCCCAGAATGATGGAAGGCTAAGTAAAGAGTGGGAAGATCACAACGGGAGAGCAGAAACCCTGCATAATACTTCAAAATGAGAAGATATTGAAATAAACCCTGTCAAAACAAACACACACCAGTGTTAGATTTCCTTTACATTCCACACTGACCATAAAATCACAAAATATTTTCTAGTTCTACCAAAGATCATTCAACAAATAGGTTTGCTTTAAAAAACAATACACAGTTTTGAAAACATGACAGCCACTGTGATTTATTACTCCATCCATCATGGGAATATAACTGACTCTTGAACATCAACAACTACTTAACAGCTCATAGTAGTCCAACACTAGGATTTAAAGGAAAATTAAAATAGCCCGAAGAAGGTTTAATGCTTGTAGCCTCAGGTTTGAAAAGATTGAATGAGCCTGGAGAGTCACATTCCAACCATCCCTTTGAGATAAGTAGATTGTAGGATAGATAATAGGAGAGTGTTAACCCTAGGCCCAATTTCTCCTCTTTGCTACTTTCCCTAATCTGTTCTTTACAAACAATATTGTTCCCCAGGTATTTTTCCACCCGTGGTAGTTGGATTCTTGGACTATAGTCCAAACTAGATGTGAAAATTCAAGACCTTGGTTATTCTCCGGAAGTGAATGCAATATTTACTAAATATTTAACACCTTGAGAATGCCAGGGGAGAGGGAAAATATACAGAGGGAGTTAGTTGGCTTAATAATAATTATTATTACGATGATCATCATTATTATTACTATGGCATTTGTTGAGCACTACGTGCCAGGCACTGTTCTAAGTGCTGGGGTAGATACAAGATAATTAGGTTGGACACAGTCTTAATCCCCTTTTTACTGAGGCACAGAGAAGTGAAATGACTTGAGATTTCAACTCCAACTCAAAAGTCCTCTTTCTACCTATGATTTTTGGCAGATTGTTTCTGCCTGCATTCAAAACAGAGATGTTGTAATGCTGGAATAATCCCGCTTCTTCAGGCATTAATCTGGTACCGCGATCACTAACATCGCAAAGGTTCTTCCACAGACATACAAATTAAGCATCAAGCACTGTACTAGGTCCTTGGGGTAGATTGAAAATTAATCAGTTTAGACATCTTTGCACTATTTGGAGCTGACAGTCTAAGGGGGAATTTTCATTTTACAGATGAGGAAACTGAGAGAGGGAGAAATTCAGTTATTTGCCCAACGTAGGCAAGTGGAGGAGCCAGGTTTACAATCCAAGTGGCAGAGCAGAATTAGAACCCATGACCTTCTGATTCCCAGGCCCAGTCTCTTTCTCCTAAACTACATACCTACTCGTGGTGATGCTGTTTGGTCTATAAAGTCTGATTTAACCACAGTGTCACTAACCACAGATTTCAAGGATCCTGTATTCTGTAGAATCCTTTTCAGTGGATAACGCCATAACTTTCTGCTTCCAGCGGCTTATGCCAAAGAAGTACAACCTGAGCACTTAGTAAGGAGCTGGGTAGTCTCAAGATGCAGTATTAAATATGCATGTGTATATATGTGCATGCTGAAGCAGTATTTCCTAGTGGTTAGAGCACAGGCCTGGGAGTCAGAAGGTCATGGGTTCTAATCCCGACTCTGCCACTTGTCTTCCTTGTGACCTTAAGTAAGTCACTTCACTTCTCTGTGCCTCATTTCCCTCATGTGTAAGATGGAGAATAATGAGCCCTAGGCGGGACAGGGACTGCGTCTAAACCGATTTGCTTGCACCCACCCCAGCACTTAGTACAGTGCCTGTCACATAGTGCTTAACGAATACCATAATTATTATTATTGTATCTTCTTCCCCTTGACGCTGTTTAGTGCCATTGTTCTTGTCTGTCCGTCTCCCCCGATTAGACCGTAAGCCCGTCAAACGGCAGGGACTGTCTCTATCTGTTGCCGACTTGTTCATCCCAAGCGCTTAGTACAGTGCTCTGCACATAGTAAGCGCTCAATAAATACTATTGAATGAATGAAATTGTATTGCCTGTGGATGATATGTCATTTAGGGTAGCTTTGTTTGTTCTATTTCAGTTCATAGCTCAGAAAATATATCCCCTCAACTGGCTATTCTTTAAACAGTTGGTGTTTTCAGAGGATAGACTAAATATGCTAATATAAAACATGTTAATTTGGTGCAATGTCTTTTATTTTTTGTTGTTTTATTCAATCATGAGATTATTGCTGTGTTTATCTGTAAATGAAGTATGGTTTAGCAGTTGAGTGGGGGACCTAGAGCTACACTGGTCCTAGATATGAATTAATGTTAAGCAAATGATCAGTTGTAACCCACTACAAATCACTTTAGCCATAAATCAATGCAATTGTAAAACTGGTATGGGTAAAAACAGAACCTTCCTCACATTCCTTCAGTCACCTTCCAGACTCTATAGTTCTGAGGATGCGTGCCATATACATTTCATGCATTTACATAGAGAAAAGAGTGTTTTTCATTTGTTACTTTAGTTTCACTTAAGCTACAGAAAATAACTTACTAGTCTTTTGATTGTAACTGTCTGCAAAGCGAGGGGTTTTTAATATAGTAGTTGAAAATCAACATTACTTTTTCCTGGAAATGCCACTGTAAAATGAACCCAATTTCTCTCTAATAGGGTGCTTCCAAGTCCATAAAATGTATTTGATTAGCAGCACTGTAGAAGTAAATGCTGTTATATGCAGGCACTCAAGCATAATTTAATTACTTTATTAAAACATGGAAAAAAAATGTTCTCCAACCCCTGGTAAGTATAATATCCTTGATTACTTTAAATTTACATCTGCAGGTGTAATACATGAAATAAAGTCAAAGAAAGCTTAGTATGCAATTAGTCGGCAGTAATTAAAAAAGTGTATGATTGTAACATATAGGTAATAATTGATCTAAAATGATTGGCATTCATGGATAAAGGAAGATCCAGAGAACTGTATATATTATATGCATATATGTATATATTGTTTTTGTGAAAATCCATTTGTAAGTCCCTGATCTCCACCTAGAGATACTTCTTTTAGAGTCAAACAAGATAAGGTCCTAATTGTATAATACCATTTTATCTGTTGAAGATAAGAGTGCCAATAAACAAAAGTGCACATTAGGCAAGAGATTTTTCAGAATAAAAAAGTGTTTTTGTGTGTGTGTTTTTTTTAAAATAACCCACTTGCATTAACAAAAGATGCAGTGGCTTCCAAATTATAGGGTGTTATTTTTAGAAGAACTAGTTCAATATTCATATTGGAGCAGATGTAGCAGTTTAACAAAACAGCTCTTCAAATCCTGTACAAATTGAAAACAGGAAAACTGATTGCATTTTCTCTTATCACTTTCCTTTTTCTGAAGTGACACTTTTGGCCTCCTGAAAATTTACACATGGCTTTCATCTCAACAGCACCTGCTGATCAAATAGAAACCCAACATTTTCATGAAAATGATATAAAGGACAAATTTTGTTTTGCCATCTTAAAGGGCATCTTTAGTCCACTTAATGGCAACAATTGCCGTCCATGTGGCATATTCAAAATTATATTTTTAAAAACGAATGAAAATGTAATATTGTGTTCATTTACTGGTGACTTTCATATTAGTCCTCTGAATGCTTTTACATTTCTTTTGTTATGCCTGCTTAACATTGATGAATTTCACTGAGGGAATTGAAAAAGTAAAATGAAACCACATCCTCAATGAGCAGTTGACAACCTCTGGCCTCTTCTGCTAAGTGTGCACTTATGCACTGCATGGACACAAATATGTGCATACAACACGTGTGTGTACCTTAAGTGCCTCCAGTGCATTACGGCATATAAAAATGTAAAGTGTAGTTCACATGCATATTTCAGGTCATTCTTCTTTCACAAAATAGGCTTTTAGGTTTTCCTAGTCTACCAAGTTTTGCAAAAGGATAAAAGCTGAAGGGTGGGAATCCCAACCTTCTTTTCAGGTGTAGATTTTGTCGACTCTGGGGGATGAAGAGGATGAAAAGATGTCAGCCTAGATATCTGCGAAGGAGCCACAACAATGCATTATAAATATCCACTGAAGTGCTGAAGCGAAGTTTGAAAGCATGTTCTTAAATATGAAAGATAAGTTCCCCACGAGCCTGTCTCCTCCTGAGCCTCTTACACTCTAAAGTGCTGTATCACATCTTCCCCCATCCATAATTCTAGGTATAATTAAAGATGCTCGGTAGACCTGTTCAGCATCAGTTTCTTAACTGATGGAGCCCTAACCCCTCTGAAGCACTATGCTGCCATCTATTACCATTCTGCTTCAGTGATAAGGTAACCTGAAGGCAGAGATGACATACTGTAATATATGGGCCACTCTAGACAGTTGCTCTGTGAATTTCAGTGTTTCATCATGCTCACCGAGGCAATCGCAAACCTGAAATGTCAATACGTCCAGTCAATGGAAGTAAAATAATGGCACTCCATTGTTTTACCCTATCGATCTGCTGCTGTCAACAAGGATGCATGCCCTCTCTGGCTTTAAACAAATTTTAATTAGGCTTTTAGTTACCGGATCATATCTATATATCTATGCAAACACCTACTAGCTGAGCAGGGCGGAGAAGCAGCAACATGTTTTTCATCTGTCTTCCCTTTTCAGAGGCAAGAACTGATTTCGTCCTTCAGAACCAGAGTGAAAAGGATGGATTCCATAAAGAACTTTGATTCTTCTGCCCTTCCCAAGGCCCCAAGTGTCTGGATCCAACTGCCGAGCACATTTACCTAACAATTTAGGGCTGTGCTCTCTGGGCTTTCGGTTTAAAAGCATCCAGCAAAGCTAACGAACTCGGGAGTAAAACGAAACGTAATAACACTGTCCCTGAAACCCAAATACTTATGAAAGCGGTCCTCTCACTCACCTAAAAAGGCCATTCCGGATTAAGGCACATCCACCGTGCTCTCCCTCAGATCTCTCCCAACCTAACAGTGCCTCACCTTTAAATCTCAGTGGCTATCCAGAAAGTCTTCTTGCCTACGATAAGATAGGTGGGCCGAGGAGATAAAACGGTTCTTAAATCCATCAGAGGCTTTCGGGTTGTCTTCCAGAAAAGGTGTGTGTAAGGGGAGGAGGAGGGATGATGATACCCTCTCTCCATTCTCACCTAATAAAAATCGCCAATAAAGTCGTCACGCTGCTTTATTTTTCTTCTCCATCTAATAGCTTTAAAGGCCAGTCAATAAATAATCCCTTGTCCCTCCCACTCCACCCTCACTCTCCCTTCCTTTATCGAGTCTCCCTAAACCCATTCAATCCGGCCCAACTCAACCCAATTAGAGATAAGGCCCCTCTGGGCGTCTCACCTCCTTGAGTCCCTTTTGGATTGCGGAAAAAGGAGGGAGATAGCGTCAAGGCCAGGACTGATGCCTCCTCCTCTAACCCCCACACAACAAAGGCACATTTCCCCCTCTCCCCCTGCTAATCTTGAAATGCAAATTCCCCGCCACTTTAAAAGAAGCCGCAGATAACAGGTTACATCTTCACTTCTCCGGCTCTTATCGACCGGTGCATCGTTTGGAAAAGGGAGAGGGAAAGGCAACCGACCCCTCCTCCCCCTTTAATCTCCCCTCCTCCCACTTCCTTCCCCAATCCCACTCTCTCCTTCCTTCCTTCTCCCTCCCCTATTCATGGAGACTAACCTTTTGGCGGAGGAGAGCACAGGCAGCAGCACCGCGCCCCTGGCTTTGTATTCATTAAACCCTCATCGCAGTTTATCTGGAGTAAAAAAAAAAAGCCTCGTCAAGATGGCACATGTGTGTGGGGTGTGTGTGTGTGTGTGTGAATGAGAGGGTGATGGGGGGGAGGGAGGGGGAAGAGGCGGGGGCAATGTGCATCAGGATGATTACAATATCAGCAGGGCCCAGATGGAGGCAGGAAAATAAACAGTGTGTGTGTGTGTGTAAGATTGTTGGGGGGGGGGGGGACTGGGAGAACAGGAAAAAAGAGGCATAGGGTGGGGGGCGGGGAGGGAGGCAGAAGAGAGGGAGGGGGGAAAGGAGAAGAGAGTAAGAGTAAGGTATGCAAATACAGTCAAAAAGCAGGTGGGAGAGAATATCAGCATCGCACGGTGGGTGTGCATGCATGCAAAGAAACTCGAGTAGCTGTTACTCTACACCTTTCCCCTGCAACTGGGAAAGTTGGATAGCCGAATGCTCTGCTTTAAGCAGGGGTGTTACGGCTAGGGCCTGGGAATGAAGAGAACTGGTAGTTGTTAAAGGCTTACTATATGCCAGGAGCTTTACAGAACGCTGAAGTGAATACGAGTTAATCAGATCAGACAGTTCACGTCCTCTAAGCAGCTCGTAATCTAAGTAAAAGGAAGAAAAGGCATTTAATCCCCATTTTACAGATGGGGAAACGGAGGAACAGAAAAGCTAAATGACTTGCCGTAGGTCACACAGAAGACAAGTGGCAGGAATGGGATGAGAAGCCAGGTCCTCTGACTTCCAGGCCTGGGCTCTATCCACTAGGCCACGCTGCTTCTCAGCCCTGTCCTTACTACACTCTCCACTGGTCTTGGTGGTGGTCATCTGGAGGCGATTGTAGTAAGATCTCATCAAGTGACATTTAAATCTTCTTCTGAAGCAATCTTCATCCACGAGACCAACTGGTACCATTAGAATATGGGTCTCTAAGAACCATTTCCCGGGCCATCCAAAGAGGAAGCTTCCCCATTTTGCAGATTTTCTTTATCAGGCACGAGTGAATATACACCCAGCCACACACAGACCCTTGCTACTGAGGAAATGACTTCCCTAAGCTCCCGCCCAAATTCTCCACTGGTTTATTCCACATATTAACTTCTATGAGTGGTATAGATGACGGAAGAGGTCGGCTACTAAGGATATAGTGAAATTGCCATTGGAAATATTAGTGAAGGGGGTGGTAATTTCTTTTTTTTTTATGTGTTTGCATTTGCTGGAAGCGGTAAGTGGAAGTCAAAGATATAATATTGGTCAGTAAGGTTCACAACTCCTCTACCGGTCCACGGCCTGAGTGGTGATGAATTCTGCGGTCTGATCAGCCTTTATCTCCTCCACTAGTCAAGAGAAAGATGTACCTGATTGGTCCCTTAAGGGCCCCTTTTCTTTTTTAAATGCACCCGTCAGTCTTTATGAACACCTGATCAGATGCATTAATAGAGCAACGCTGGTGGAGGTCAGGAAGGGGGGGAGGGGGTAAGAGGAGGAAGAAGAATGTTTCATTTGTCTGCTTGGTTGAGCTGTGTTTTGAAAAAATAAAGCCGTTATTGTAGCAAGAGTAGCATAATCCAAATGGGGTAGACAGTGGACTAGGTCTCTCCTGTTCACAGAGTGGACCCAGCTGCTCGGAGAGGTTGAAGTATGAAAAACAATTTCTTCTGGTTGTGTGAAAATGAAGGGGTATGGAGGATTTGCAGGGGGAGGGGAGATATCCCTCCAAAGAAATGCTTCTCTCTTGCATTTCTGTGGAGTAATAAAGACAGAGACAACAACTGGATGCTTTTTTCCAGAATTAATATAACTGTTTAGTCAAGTACTCTGTCCATAACAAACTAGAGGTTTTCTTTGAGGTCCCCCCCGCCCACTCCGTGGTGGTTGCAAGAATTAAAGTGCCATTCAATATGTAACAAAGTGAAAATTAGAATTTCGATGGGGGGGAGGGGCAAGTGTGTGAAAATTTTGCCAATGCAATGAATGTCAGATAAAAAGGAATCTGTCACAAATCCTCCAGTAATCCAATAATGTGAAAACCTCTTGGTATCACTGAGAACCAGCCAAAGAAATATTTTTTTCATTCTTCATAAACTGACCCGACTCAAGAGTTAGAGAGGGGTGCAAATCTAGGAAATGAGCCATTTGACAAGCTATATCACAAAAGATAAATGGATGAAAATGCTGTCACTGTAGCACGGTTTAAATGTACTACCAGATTTCTGGGCTAACATTTCTACTGTCAAAAGGCAAGCTTTCCCCTTTCTGCAGCTGTGACTAGGCACTGCACTTAGAAGAACCTATATCCAACAAAACAAATCACTAAAGAAAAATGTGCTTAAGTCTACAGAATAGATGTAGATCATATCTAACAACACTGAACCACCGACAACTCCAATAAGGAAAAAAAAAATCAACTCAAATCAATTTACAAGAATCTTGCCTGATTAATCTAAAGGATGCTCTTTTAGATATACTAAAAACAACATTTTGCTAGTCACTACAGCCAAGTTCACACACACACATGCCTTTAAAACTGAATTTAATTTGCCCTGTTAAATTCTAGTTGTGTTGTCTTATTATTTCTACAACTGTCCTAGATGTGCATTGCCGTTTGGCATACAGGGATATAAAACAGAATCAATTCTCAAATGAGAAGAATCCAGTACTCTTTCTAAAGCAAACAATTTGTTGTAAACCACTCAAATTTTAAAATAAAGCAGATCAGCAATAAAAATAAATACAATCATAAGATGAATGTCTAACTGGCACATTCCCTAAAACCAGCTGTCTGAAAGTCTAGGCTGGAGGCTAGAAATCTTAATTTATCTGACTATCTTTTAATAATGAGTTACCGTTCTATAAAGTAAAAAAAAAAAGTAGCCCATCTACCCCAATCAGGTAACTTTTGAACAATAAATATTGATTTAAAAAATCCTAACTTTCTTTGCATTTGAATATGTGAATTCTTGTGTGCTATAATGTGAGAATTCCAACATATGACCGTTATGGCATAATATCTCGTGCTCAGCTTGTCATTACTTCATTTGTAATTCTTATGTTAATTATGTTCATAATTACTATAAACAGATGTGGCAGGAATTCATGCGACCCTTTATTGCTGAATAGATTCCTCACTCATTTCACTTTAATCTTCCACACATATGAAACCAAAATGCATGGGGGGAGTAGGGGAGATATGTGGTTTCCTGATCGTTTGCACGGAACTATTTCAAGCAGAACCTACCTTTTCTTCATTACTTCCTTTGGGACTTTGCTCATATCAACAAAAAACAATGTTCCCTGCAACCTTTAATCTGGCCTTAAAATAACTTGCCTAAAGAGGGCTGCTAAAAAAAACAAAACCCCAAATCGCTGCTATAAACAAAAGGTGAGAACACAGGTGAGGTTCTTTTTATTTATTTATTTTTTAAAAAAGCAATGGCCCTTCATTCACCACCTTTGTTAACGCAGTAGAATGCTGCTTCGGAGCTAAAGTGCCTGTCAGCTATATAGCAATTTATTTTACTCACTACCCAACCATGGACCTCTTTACATAAAACACATTTACAATAAAATCAGTATGGATTTCATTAGCTGAAAACCTCCTCGAATTTCATTTCTTTGCCCCTAATCTATAATTAGTGTGGACAGACAGGTGCAAACCCTTCTCTGATACAGATGGCTCCTGGAAATGGTGCGAAGTAGCTCCTTCTGTTTAAACAACACAGAGATAACCTGCTCCGCTCTTATCACTTACAATTACCTCCATTAAACTGAACCAATGTTTGCTTTAATAAAATGCCCAGTGCTTTCTAAACATTATTTAGGAACTTTTATATCAACTGTGGAAAAAAAATGAAGATGGAAGATGTGTCAAATCACCATTAACATTTATTGGGAGGTTCAATTGCACAGGTGCTCAGTTAATTTTACATTAGTCATTTTAATAGAGAAGGTTAAATGCTTTTTGAAGCCAGGTATTAATAATGTAATTAATTTAATACATTGTAATATGAATGGGTGAGATACAGAATAAGGGTAATGGCCACTTTTTTGGGTGTATCTTTAATCTGCCTTTATACACAGAATCATGTTTCTTATAACTTTCAGGTCAAAAGTTTCTCTTCTAGACTAAGTTACATTTTTAAAACCTTTAAGTATTTGTGTTTCTTCTTAAAAAAGAAAACTTAAGAGTTGATGTATGGCAACTATGCCAAATGAAGATCATGCCTTTCTTAAAATAGGAAAAAAGTCAAATGTGGGTATTGCTACGATAACTCCAAATCAAGAGAAATAACTATCAAAACTGACTGTAAATTCACCTTCCTCTACTCTCTCAGTTTTTGAAGGTAAAGGTGAATGGATGGTTGTGTGATATGGAAAGTGCCTACCAAACAAAAGACATGATGAGACAAAAATGTAACACATTAATATCTCTTTTCAATTAACTTGCAGTCATGGGTTACAGCAAATAGATTTGCAAGGTGAAACTGACAATTGAACCGTGCAAGCCCTGCAGATGCCAGTTTCTTATAAAGCTTTACTAAAATAAAGCATAGCCCTCAATGAAGCAGGCTTTGCATTCAGTCCCTGTCAGTTGAAGTTCATTTCAGAGAAGTGAGAAACAAGATTTGGCAGAGAAGAATGTCCTGAACTAACTAGCCACTGATCAGCATTCCAGGTGGATTTTTTTCTTTGTAGGATCTTTTTTCCACTATTAGGTGCTTTCACAGAATCTTCTATTTGCAAACACATATAAACTTGTGTGTTTTTTTTTTTTAATTTTATTGCTTAGAGATTTTTTAAATGGTTGCTCCAAGTAAGGGTACTTTCTACTTTTTAGTAGAAAGAGGAAAACATGTAAAAGCTAACATCCTCTTAGCAGACTGGTTATCCATAAATGTTGTCCAGCCCTGACTTTGAAGTGCAGTTTTCAATCCCGAGGTTTTTCATAGAAATAACAGTAATATTCTGTTTTACTGATAATTACACTTCCTTTTTCAAAATTGCTGTCACATTACTCATCCAGTGTAAAAATCTTCCTTATCATTAACTGTAGTGGTTAATTTCTACCACTAGTTTGCAATAAATTTGAATTTGGCAACAACAAAGAATAAATCCCTGAAATCACAGTAACTATAAAAGATTCTAAAACCTTGCAGGCTGGTTAGATAAGTGAAAAGCTTGCCTGCAACTTTAAAACAAAATGTTAATGGCTAAACAAAAAAAAAATACACCTTGGATAGGATTTCCAGAAACCTATCATATGTTTTTATAAAGGATTAAATCCATAAATTACAAACAACTAAATACAGCACAATGAAACAGTGCATTTCAACTTTCTCAGCACTCTCCTGGAGTGAAGGACATTCCTGAATCAAATTGGACTCCCTGATTAAAACTGGATGTCATTTTCAGACCTCCAGTAAAAAAAAAAGATAAGCACTAAAATTCTGTTTCACTAGGTTCCCCGACCATAAAAATAACCCAGAATGCTAAAACAAAGCCAAGTCAGATACATAAAGAAGTCAAAAGTCATGTCTAAAAATATCAGTCATACTCAATAAAATAATGAACTGGTAACTGTTTTACTTTATAGAAATTCAAAAGTGCTAACTGAAGAACTTTCCAAGGAATTGTGTCACAAGAATTTGAATGGCAGGCTACTCAGACTCTGGGGGCTGAAGGGGGAGAGAAGGAGAAAAGAAAAAAGAAAAAAAAACTTTTCATAAAATGAAATCCAGATCCAGAGCCCTAATCAACTGCCTCCCACAGAGCAGCTGATTTTATATATATATATATACACACACACACATATACATATACATATTTAAGTGAAAATTCACTTAGCAGGGTCCCAGTCTGGTCTAACTATCCTGTACTCTTTCGTGTTCAATAGAGGGTTGCTATTAATAGTGATAATGATCATAAAAGCCACGTGTAAATGCCCTCAACAAAATGGTATGGATGCCCAATATCAGGGGAAAAAAAAAGCCAACCAGACTCAAGCTAGTCGACACAGTAAAAGGAAACAGCCGACCTCTATCACGGGATAAGTCAATTTGCAGCAGCTGTGGACAAGCATTTAAGACCGAGGCCTGATTAATTAGTATAAGCTATGTCAAAAAAAAATATTGAAAATGAAAAGGGTCAGTGTTAGAGGCAATTTCACCGAAGCAACACCCTCACTCCCCTTTCCGGATCCCCTGCCTCTGCCACCCCTAATCCCCGTGTGCCCAACTCCGTGACTGCTGACCCCTTCCTTTAGCGTTTTTCAGATTTTCTCCGCAAGAGAAGTCAGGCCAAGATGGGGAAAAATTCAAGTGAATCCTCTCCCTGGGCGGCCGAGGCTACCTGCCGGCCCTCCTGAGGACATTTAGCCCCTTCTCAGACATGGACCAAAAGTGATCTGAGGATCACTGGAGGTTTGCCGGGTGGTCTTTATGATGGAGGATGGTGTTTTCTGCCAGGATCTCGGCATCGATTCATCCTCCGTCCAGCACTACAAGAGCTCGGATGGCTTTAGAGATGGCCCATGTTTTCCTGGCTGTCACCACTGCTAAGAGGCATCTCGGCTTGAGCTCAAACGCTCCTTCGTCCTGCAAGGAAGGGGAAGGAAGCAAGCTAAAAGGTCTTTCCCAGCCACAGAGGGTGGCCACGAAGGCTAGCTTGACAAGTGGGAAAGGAGCAAGCGAGCCGCTTCCCTTGGCACTGGGGCCAGAGGGGGAAATGGGGGGCACATCTGGCTAAATTAGGGGTGGGAGAGGATGCTGAAGGAGACCCTTCAAGAGGCTGAGACAACCTCTCCCGGCTGGAGCTCGGCCCAGTCTAGGCTCCTTGACCTCCTGACCTTGATCTGGCCTTCCTACCCTTCCAGGGCCAGGGATGGCCGTCGGCTTGGATGGATCCCGGCTGGAGGGAGCCCTCCAGTATGGAAAGCAGGCTAAAGGAGATGGAGGCAAAGAGCCGAGGTGGCTCTTTCGGGCTCGACCGTGTTTAAAGTCCAGCTCTTGCAGGATTACCAGCTGACCTAACCCGGTCTGCATAAAGATCCAGCAGAGATTCCCCCCACCCCCCTCCCAAATTACCGTCCTTTCTCTGTGCTAAGATTTAAAAAGACCAACAAAAAAACCAAACGCCTGTCACCGTGAGCCCGTCGTGGTCAGGGATTGTCTCTCTCTTTATGGCTGTATTGTACTTTCCGAGCGCTTAGTCCAGTGCTCTGCACACAGTAAGGGCTCAATAAGTACCACTGAATGAAACGAATGCATGAAAGGAGAGATCTGCGAATAAGGACTCGCAGCGAGGGGGGGGGGGACCTCTGCCCCCAAACCTAAAGGTCAAAAGTTGCAGAGCCAAGTCCTCCGCTGAGATGATTCGTTTAGGATCAAGTTGGAAATGGTTAGGATGAGTCTGAGGCGCAGGAGGTCTTAGATCAGTTTAATCCCCTCTCCAAAACAAACAAAAAAAAGGGTGGGGGGGGGGGGATCTTCTAGCATCCTTAACTGTTATATAATAATGACGGCACTTAATAATAATAATGGTATTTGTTAAGCGCTTACTGTGTGCCAAGCAAGCGCTTATTATGTGCCAAGCACCGTTCTAAGCGCTGGATCCATGTGAGGATAAATAAGTGGGCTGCCACGACGGAAAACAGCATCACTGTCAAGTTGACAGGCAGGGGTTCGAGGGAAAGCAGGTCGGGGCGAGGGAGGGACGGGACTGGCTCTATCTGTTGCCGGATTGGACTTTCCAAGCGTTTAGCACAGGGCTCCGCACACCGTAAGCGCTCAATAGAGACGACCGAATGATTAGCACAGTGCTCTGCCCAGAGTTCAGCGCTCAAGAAAGACCGATCGAAAGACTGGGGCGCCCTGAGGGCCTGCGAGATCAACGGCCCGGCCTCCCCTTCTCCCTCCCCCAGGACCGACCCGAGCCCCTTCCCTTTTACTCACACTGGAAAGGGCCGGAGATTCCCACCATCCGCCACGGGCTGGAAGCTGAGCTGTAAATAAAAGTTCCCGTCCTCCCGGGGGGAGACGCGCCAGCCCGGATCTCTTGGACAGGAGAGAGGCGGGGAGGAATGCACCGCTCCTGCCCTGCCCTGCCCAGCCCCGAGGATCCACGTCCACACACACACACTCCAAAAAAATCAAAAAATCAAAAAAATTTTAAAAAAAATCAAAAGGAGCCGAGGAGCATCTCCGGCTGCTCGGAGCTCAGCAGAGAGATTTCTGGTTCCAAAAGAAAGGGACCAGAACGAACAGCAAAACAAAGTCTCCACGAAGAGCTAATGACTGCGGAGATCTGTTCCCCCCACCTTCTTCTTTTCCCCACCCCCCCCTTTTTTTTTTTTCCTTTTTGCCCTGTTTTTGCAGACAAATGGGATCTCGAGTGCGGGGAATCGCTACTGTCACCCAAGCAGTCTGGCTCCCTCTCTGTCTTCCCTCTCTGGGAAGGCGAAGGGAAAAAAAAAAAAAGAGGAAAAAAAAAAACGTGCAAGGCTGCCTAGCGTCTGCCTCGGAGGAGAAGCTTCATGCAATCCATGCAGATCTGCCGGCAAAAAAAAAAAAAGCTCCAGTGTAGCTCCCACTTCTCTCAGCCACCTCTAAAGTCAAACAGCAGACTGCACACAGCCGGCGTGGCTGAGCTCTCCAGGTGCAGGGGGGAAGGGCTTAAAGCAGAGGGACGTTGAGAGAGGTGGGAGACATCTGTGTCGTGAGGAGGTCAGAGGGGTCAAGTATATATTAACAATAGACGAGCCCCCGTCTCTCTTGGGCAGCCTGCCTAGTCTTTCTCTTTTACAGGATGGACATGGAACTTGTACTCTAATGATGCCTTCCCAAAGCTGCCTGCTTTAAAAGTCCAGACTGCCCTGCAGTAACCCAAGCCGAACACTTTCCCTCGCCATCTGGAGAGCTCCTGGCTTCTCTGCCTGTATCTCATCACTGTCTGAAGAGACAGCGCTGCTAGAAATCAAGCCTCTCTCAGATCTCCTCTCTAATCCCCTTCTGTTAGCTGATTTTCAGTCTGACTGACTGTTTGCTTTCGCATTAGATAATAGCCTTGAAAACAATTATCATTTCCCCCCCCCCCCCAGTTTTTTCCATCTCTCTTACAGTTGGGTATGAGGGAAGACCTCTTTCTCTTTTCATTCGATAAATGTGTTTTTTTTTTTAATTTTTCAGCTTGAAAAACTTTACGGGGTGGGGGGGATTCTGAACGTTTCAAGTGTAAATGAATAATTCTTTTAGTTAAGAGGAGAGATAATATGCTAGAATGAAGTAAGACACTGCTATTAGAATAATGAAAAATGCTGGGAGGAAGAGCCAATATGACTAAAAGCTCTTTTCAGTGGCTTCTTTCACAGTTGAATCTTTTAAATAGCATTAGCTCTTCATTCACTGGGGACGGTGACATCAGAATTTGTGGTTCTGAGACGTGGAAGAGTTTTTCATTTCATGTTTCAGTTTGAAACCTTGGGCTACTGGGTCCTATACCTGTGTCCTAAATCAGTGCAAACTAGGGAGTTCTCTGAATTCACAAATCTCTTTGCTGCAGAGGGAGGAATCTTCATCTCAGGGAATATTTTCTGTGGTTCTGAATGAAAATAAGAATCAGTCAAGCTCACTTAAACATTTTTATCCCAAAATACTGAATGTGAGAAAAACAAATTTTCTCTCAAATTCAATCAGAGCATAGGTCCACTAATTTTAGCGATTAATTTCATTGTATGTTCTCTCTAAGAACGAACATTCTCCATCCTCTCCTTGGGACATTTAACTAATTAATTGTAATGGACTAATGAATTGAATCTTTAGTCCTGGTTTCCGTTGCTACAGTGTGTTTTAATCTAAGTACGTGTATTTAAACATTTCAGAAATCACTAGAATTGTTTATTTTCAGTTGTTAACGTCAACATAGGACCTATATTTCTATGCACTGTTCAATCTTAAAATGGTAACATTCAGCATCATTTATTTTGCATAAGAAATGATGTTGACCCACACTATTTTTATTTTGCCTAAAAAAACAAAGCATTTCAACCTCCCCAGTTTTTATTGGTACCATTTCCCCAGAAAATAGGAAGTTAATTGAGAATGGAAACTACGGTAGGGTAATAAAGCCTGTATCAAAATAATTTCAGAAGTAATATCATTTCATTACATATGTAAAGAAGTATAATTTCCAAAAAGTAGAATTACTTTTTTCATAAGTGAGCATTAACATCAATTTTTAAAAAGCGAAAATGGCCTGATGCTGAGGAAGGGGAAAAATAAAATGTGAACATTCTCTCTTTCAAGTAAAGGAGGTAATGTGTTTACACAATCAAATCATAAGAAACTCAGAATTTTGAAATAAAATAACAAAAATAGGAAAAGCAGGAAATTAGAATAGTGGTTTTCATGCTTATACCACTTTAATCACTTTTTGCTACATTTAAGTCATGAAATGTTCTAGATTGTAGGTCGCACACCTATGAAAATCCTCTTGTCTTTTTCAACTAAAAAGTCTCTTCCTTTTCAAAAACTGGAACTACAGTGTACTTTTCATTCATTCATTTCTTCAGTCGTATTTATTGAGCGCTTACTGTGTGCAGAGCACTGTATTAAGTGCCTGGAGAGTAGGATTCAGCCACAGAGACAATCTCTGCCCACAACAGGCTTACAGTCTAGAATGGGGGAGACAGACATCAAAACAAGTAAATGGGCATCCATAGCATCAATAGAAATAAATACAATTGTAGATATATATACATATCAAAACAAGTAAACAGGAATTAATATAAATAAATAGAATTAGAGATATGTACATGTACATGTATAAGTGTTGTGGGGAGGGGAGGGGGGTAGAGCAAAGGGAGCGAGTCGGGGCGCGATAGGGAGGGGAGGGTGAGCTGAGGAAAAGGGGGGCTTAGTTTGGGAAGGCCTCTTGGAGGAGGTGGGCCTTCAATAGGGCTTTGAAGGGGGGAAATGTGATTGTTTGGAGGATTGGAGGAGGGTGGGCATTCCAGGCCAGAGGAAGGACATGGGCTAGGGGTCGATGGTGAGACAGGTTAGAACGAGGCACAGTGAGAAGGTTAGCACCAGAGGATCTGAGTGTGTGTGCTGGATGTAGAAGGAGAGAAGGGAGGTAAGGTAGAGGGGGTAAGGGGACGGAAAGCTTTGAAGCCAATAATGAGGGGGTTTTGCTTTACACGGAGGTTGATAGGCAACCACTGGGGATTTTTGAGGAAGGGGCTGACGCCCAGAATCTTTCTATAGAAAGATAATCCAGGCAGCAAAGTGAAGTATAAACTGAGGAGGAGAGAGACAGAAGGTTGTGAGGTCAGAAAGGATGCTGATGCAGCAAGCCAGTAGGGATAGGAGTGATTGTACTAACGTGGTAGAGGTTTGGATGGAGAGGAAAGAGCCGATCTTGGTGGTGGTGTGAAAGTGAATGAGAGAGCAGAATCAAGGATGACACCAAGGTTGAGGGCTTGTGAGATGGGAAGGATGGTAGTGCTGTCCACAGCGACGGGAAAGTCAGTGAGAGGACAGATTTTGGGTGGAAAGATAAGGAGCTCTATCTTGGACATGTTGAGTTTTAGGTGGAGGGAGGACATCCAAGTAGAGATGTCCTGAAGGCATGAGAAGATGCAAGTCTGGAGAGAGGGAGAGAGAACGGGGAAGAGATATAGATTTGGGTATCATCCGCGTAGAGTTGATAGTTGAAGCCGTGGGAGCGAATCAGTTCACAAAGGGAATGAGTGTAGATGTAGACTAGAAGGGGACCAAGAACTGACCCTCGAGGAACCCCGACAGTTAGAGGATGGTAGGGGGAGGAGGAGTCACCGAAGGACACTGAGAATGAACGGCCAGAGAGAGGAGGAGAACCAGGAGATGACAGAGTCAGTGAAATCAAGGTTGGAGAACATGTTGAGAAGGGGATGGTTGACAGTGTCAGAGGCAGCGGAGTGGTGGAGGAGGATGGAGTAGGACCCGTTGGATTTGTCAAGAAGGAGGTCATTGGTGACCTTTGAGAGGGCAGTTTAGCATCCCACTCCATTTGATCTGGAATGCCCTTCATGTACAGCCCAAGACCCAGAACAATTTATTAGTTTTCCCTATTTATTTTGTTAATGAAATGTACATCGCCTTGATTCTATTTAGTTGCCATTGTTTTTACAAGATGTTCTTCCCCTTGACTCTATTTATTGCCATTGTTCCTGTCTGTCCGTCTCCCCCAATTAGACCGTAAGCCCGTCAAACGGCAGGGACCGTCTCTATCTGTTGCCGACTTGTTCATTCCAAGCGCTTAGTACAGTGCTCTGCACATAGTAAGCGCTCAATAAATGCTATTGAATGAATTAGTTTTCTCCTTGCTAGAGCCATCTCCAGGAGTTTCCTCTCTACCCAAGCAGAATTTAGACATAGCCAGGAGCAAAAAAAGAAAAGCGATAACTAACGACTGCAAAGAAGTTGACTACATTGAGGAATTCTTCTACTATGATTTTTTTTTCATTCTAGTGGGATGGAAGGTGCACTGAGCTGAGACTTACATTAGTCCCAGTGGGACTTCAGTAATTTCCCTGATTCAAACTCTTGTCATACCACAATCAATCAACTGCCTACCTAACCTTCCAGCCTCCAGCCTCAACCCTTGTGGCGGTCACTCAAACCTGGCCATCCAGGACAGGGGAGAAACCCAGGAGAAGCCTTGCTCTGTTTGGTCTTAAAACACAAGGAATGCCATTTCTCAGTCAATCCAACCCCATATTCTACCTCTAAAAGTGTATTCTTTGCTGTACTTTGACATCTATTAAGTGCCACTTTGTGCAGAAGACTGTACTAAACACTGGGGCAAGGTACCAGATGACTGAATCAAACACCGTCCCTTAGCCATGGGGAATTCACTATCTAAAAGGTGAAGGGAGGAATAGTAGCCTGGGGAAAAAAGAAGTGAATAAATTCAGAGAAAAATAGCACTACAGTAACAAAAAGCTCTGTGATACATACACTGTTACTGTGAAGAAATAATCCTCAGCCTTCTATGTACTCCATTGAGGAGGCTTCCATCTTCTGAAAATTAGAAAGGCAGTCCTCAATCTTTTCAATCCTTCCGCCAACCCCTTTCCTACATCCCCACTCTCCCTTCATATCTGACAGACTATAACTCACCCCACCAACAAAACCTTCCTAAAAATAACAATAATAATAATGGTATTTAAACCCTTATTAGGTACTCTACTAAGCGCTGGGGTGGGTTAAAGCAAATTAAGTTGGACACAATCCCCGTCCCACGTGAGGCTCACATACTCAATCCCCACATTACAGATGAGGTAAGTGAGGCAGAGAGAAGTGAAGTAACCTTCCCAAGGCTACAGAGCAGACAAGTGGCAGAGCCAGTATTAGAATCCATGACCTTCTCTCTCCCAGGCTTATCCTCTATCCACTACGCCATCGACTACACCATCCACTCCCTCTCATTCAGGCAGGGACTGCGTCTGCTAATCCTGCTGTATTGCACTCACCCAAATGCTTAGTACAGTGTTCTGCCTATAGTAAGTGCTCAATAAATGTCACTGACTGATCAGTTATTTTCCTATCCTCCCTCCCCGTGTCATCTGCACGCTTGGCCGTGTAACCTTTTAGCATTTTGATACCCTACCCCTAAAACGCATAAGTACATCTTCTTACACTCTACTACTTCCCCTATCTGTAATTTAGTTCAACATCTGATTCCCCCTGTAGACTGTAAGCTCCTTGCGGCAGGGTTCACGTCTATCGACTCTATTATATATATTCCCAAATGCTTGGTTCAATCATATGCCCACAATAAGCACTCAGTAAATAGCACTGATTGATACTGTTTGCTCCACTTCAGCAAGGTGGCGGGAAAAGCGACAATGGTAGGCAGGAAAAGAGGAGGCTCCACAGCAGACGGCATAGTATTGAACGATGGGAGCACGATGTTTGGAGGAACCATGGAATGGTTGCCCTTCACAAGATTGCTAGAATCCACCCTTTTCCTCCACATCCAAACTGCTACTACGCTGATCTAATAACTTATGATCTCGCATCTTGACCACTGCATCAGCCTCCTCACTGACCTCCCCGATCCCTGTCTCTACCCACTCCGGTTCATATCTGTCAGTCAATCATTAGTATTTATACTTACTGTGTGCAAAGCACTGTACTAAGTGCTTGGGAGAATACAATATAACAACATAATAATAATAATGATTATGGTATTTCTTAAGTGCCTACAGTGTGCAAGGCACTCTACTTAGCACTGGAGAGGGCACAAGCAAATCCGGTTGGACACAGTCCCTGTCCCACATGGGGCTCACAGTCTCAATCCCCATTTTACAGATGAGGGAACTAAGGCAGAGAGAAATGAAGTGACTTGCCCAAGGTCACACAGAAGACAAGTGTCAGATCTGGGATTAGAACCCACGACCTTCTGACTTCCAGACCCGGGCTCTGTCCACTACGAATTGCATCTTCAATAAGGGACACATTCCCTTTCCAAAACAAGATTACAGTCTAGAGGGGAGCTCACTGATGCTCTGATCATTTTTGTGAAAAAAAAAAGGCAAAAACAAAACCCCCCAAAAAACCATTTAGTCCAGATCTCTCCACTCTTCAAAAATCTCCAATTTTTGCCCATTCACCATATCAAACAAAAACTCCTTACCATTGGCTTTAAGGCACTCAGCTTGCTCCCTCCGTCAACTTACCGATCTGCTTTTACAGCTCAGCCCGCACGTATTGCTTCTCTAACACAAACGTAGTAACTGAACCTTGATCTTGTCTATTTCACTACTGACTCCTTGTTCACATCCTTCCTCCAGGCTGGAACTCCCTCACCGTTCACATCCTATAGTCCACCACTCTCACTCATAGTGATCCACCCCATTTTAAAGCTAGCCAGAGGGAGAAAAGATCAAGAAGAAGATCTTTTGGAGAAGCAGCGTGGCTCAGTGGCAAGAGCCCAGGCTTGGGAGTCAGGGGTCATGTGTTCGAATTCCGGCTCCGCCGCTTGCCAGCTGTGTGACTTTGGGCAAGTCACTTAACTTCTCTGTGCCTCAGTTCCCTCATCTGTAAAATGGGGAGTAAAACTGTGAGCCCCACATGGGACAACCTGATCACCTTGTATCCTCCCAGTGCTTAGAACAGTGCTTTGCACATAGTAAGCGCTTAACAAACCACCACCATCATCATCATCAAGAAATTTCTCATTTGAACATCATAGGGGAAAAAAGCCAAGACCTCTTTTTTTATTCATTCAATCATATTTACTGAGCACTTAACATGTGCAGAGTACTGTACTAAGCGCTTGGGAGAGTACACTACAACAATAAACAGACACATCCCCTGCCCACAACGAGTAGACTGAGATCGAGCGGCCAGGGATGAAGGAGAACCAGAAGATAATGTCAGTGAAGACATGTTAGGTAATGTTTCCAGGAGAAGGGAGTTGTCCACAGTGTTGAAAGCTGCTGAGAAATCAAGGTGAATTATAATGGACTAGAAACTGTTGGATTTGGCAAGAAATAGATTATTGGTAACCTTTGAGTGGGCAATTTTGATGGAGTGGAGGGCGTAGAAGCCAGACTGGAGGGATTCATGGAAAGAATTGGAGGTGAAGAAGTGGAGGAAGTGGGTGTAGACAATTTGCTCCAGGAGTTTGGAGAGGAATGGTAAATAAATGTTGGTATTTGTTAAACGCTTACTACGTGCAGAGCACTGTTCTAAGCGCTGGGGCACTGTTCTAAGGGCTGGAGCACTGTGCTAAGCACTAGATGGTAGGAGGGAAATGGGAGGGAGTTGGGAGATGGGAAGGAGATAGGTCATTAAGGCAAAGGGAACACAACTAAATGGTCTGGGGTTTTGGAACGCACTGAGAGCAGCGGTCAAATCACTGCTAGTCCCAGTGCTAAGGTACAATTGTTGTGGAATAAAATAGCTTTACAATATCCTCTCCTCCCCCAACTTCAGAATAACCTATGTAAGAGAGAGTTGGACAAAAACATACTTGAGCATAGACGTGTACTTTCCCTTTCAGCCCCAGTGTTGCTATCAATTTTCTCTCAGATACTTTTGGGTTTAGTTGATGTTTTGTATGGAGGAAAGAAGGAGAGTATAATTGAGGCTTTTTCAGGCCTTTTGTTCTTGGCTGAATGGGTTTGTGGCTAGCATGTATGACATGCTGCTGGTGGACAGTAACAAGAATGTAAGATCTTTGAAGACAGGGATTAGGATTATTAATTCTATTGTACTCGTCCAAGTGCTCAGTAAAGGGGTTAGGCATAAGGAAAACATTAAATAAATATTATTGATTGATTGAATTGGGGTGTCTTTCTGGGAGAATCTATTAAAAAGAACACTTTTCTTTCCATTTTTTTCCTCTTTAGTTATTCATTCCAGTAGGAAAAGGAAAGTTTCGAAAGCTTTAAAAATGCCAGTTTGACATTAATAATGATAATATTTAAGTGCTTACTATATGTCAAGCACTGTATTAAGAGCTGGGTTAGATAGAAGATAATCAGGTCTCACATGGGGCTCACAGTACAATTAAGAGTGAGGACAGGTATTAAATTTTTGTTTTGCAGATGAGCTAAGGCTCAGACAAGTGAAGGGACTGGCTCAAAGTTATACAGCAGACAAGTGGCAGAGCCAGGATCAGAACCTGGTAGAAGCAACATGGTCTAGTGGAAAGAGCACGGGTCTGGAAGTCAGAGGACCTGGGTTCTAATGTCAGGTCCACCACTTGTTTGCTCTGTGACCTTAGGCAAGTTTTCAGTGCTTCAGTTACCTCATCTGCAAAATGGGGATTAAATTACTTAGGCTTGTGCCCCAAGTGGGACAGAGACTGTAACCAACCCGATTAACTTGTGTCTCTCCCAGCACTTAAATCAGTGATTGACATATACTAAGTCCTTAACACTATAATAATAACGATGATAAAGATGATAGTAACGATAATAATGCTAACCCAGGACTTCTGCCTCCCAGGCCCATGTTCTTTCTATTAGGCCATTTTGCTTTTCTACAAGATGAGACATTTATTTTTACCTACTCGAAGGATGTATATCATTTATGATCTGGCACAGATTTATTGGTGAGCTTGTGTTTTCAATAGAGCTGTTTGTACCTTTTATAATAATAATTGTGATATTAGTTAAGTGCTTACTATGTGCCAAGAGTAATGCTGAGTTCTGGGATAGACCCATTTCAATAAGATCAGACCCAATCCCTGTCTCACAAAAGTCTTACAGCTTAAGGGGAAAGAGAGGGTAAATAGTTCACCCCCTTTTTAAAGATGAGGAAATTAATTGAGGCCCAGAGAATTTAAGTGACTTGCCCAAGGTTAAACAAAAGACAAATAGCAGATCTCGGATTAAAACCCAGGTCCAGTGACTCCCAGACCCATTCTCTTTCCATTAGGCTACACTGCTTCTCTTTTACATTGAGACCTCCATAAATGTTTTCAGTGGATGATGAAAAGATGTGGTTCTAAAGGAAATTCTTTTCATATCAATTTTTTCATTTTAATTCTTGAACAAAGTCTGCTCATTATTGTGATTAGTACTCATCTTGAATAACTTGAAGGGTAGGCAGGAGTACTTTTTTTTTTCAATTCTGTTCTTTCAAACCAGACATTTTGATATCTTGGACTTGTGAATCCTTTTTAGGAATGCTTATTTTCTTCTAATATATACGGACAGCTTCTTTTTCTACTCAGCTCCATTACCAATGGTCACTCCTAAATATCAAAATATTAGGATGTTGCTAATACTAATGAAAATGTCTGTAACAAACCTTTATGGAAAATTGTATCTCAGCTATGCAAAAAGTACTTCTGTGTGTGTGTGTCTAAAAGATGCATGTATATTTGATAATCTAAATTGCCCTAATCCTTAAAAAATACACTTTACCTTCCTACAGTACTCTTTAACCTGATGAATTCCCTAGCCCCTAATAAATTCTAAAAATCACTTCACTCTGATGTGTACATATCTGTCTGGAAAAAAGATAGCAGCCAATTGGCTCAAAATCCGGACGGAGGAAAAGGGGAAATTTTGGCTAAGAAAATGAGACAAGTCTGAAGTAGTGTCGGTTGTATCCAAATACATTATTCTATAAAGTTCTGTAGGAGAGTCTGTTGGGTAGCTGAATGATTAGATTTTATTGCTATATGCATACTGAATATGGATACACCACTAGGCTTAGATTAGTAGGCTTGAATGCTTCCAATTTTCTCACTGACTTCTTGTGGGACTTTGAACAACATTTTCCCCTGCCAAACAAGGATGATGTTTACTTCTTGCCTGCTAAAGAGGAATGTTGTATTAAAGAGAATTCCTGTGGCACTTGAAATTTCTTCAGCACCGTTAATGAAAAGTACAAATGGAGGCTGATTTCCATTTGTCCTCTACAATCTAGGATAAGCACGTTCATATGCACATGTTGACCTGCTTACATTTACTTCAGAGAAGGCGGAAATTCCTTTTCCACCTCATAGAGGCACTAGGGCTCTGCATCACTTGCAATTCTGTGCCTAGAGTAGGCAAGCAGCTCTAGAAATTATCGAGAGAGTTGAGAAGGGTAAGAAGAGTAAGTGGAAGAGGAGCTTTTGAAGCCTTTTCCCTGCAGGGGACGTGGTCTAATGGAAAGAATTTGGAACTGGGAGACTGGGAGGAGTCAGGTGACAAATGTTCTAACCCTTGCTCTGCCAGTGGTTTGTTGGGTGACCCTGGACAAGTAAGTCACTTAAATAACTTCTTTGTGTCTCAGTTTCCCCATCTGTAAAATGGGGATAAGGATAACTATTATTCCAAACTCTTATATTGTGAGCTTCTTGTGGGAACGGGACTCTGTCCGATCTCATATCCACCCCAGTGCTGGAACATAATGAACTCTTAATACATACCCTAGTTAAGGTCAACACAACGTGCAAAGAACATTCTGCTGAGGAAAACACAGACAGTGGGACCTTCCAGGGAGTGTGGTCCAGAAAGGAAGAAGGCAAGTGAAAAGAGATAGATGTAGATAGCGGGATAGAGATAGATATAGATAGATAGATAGATAGATAGATAGATAGATAGATAGATAGATAGATAGATAATGCTACGATAGATAAGTCGTAGCATTGGTGGGAAAGCTACAAATCTGGGGCTCCTCACACCACTCAAAAAGCCTTTGATGGGACCTGATTTCAGCCATGGCGGCAGCATGATTGTGCCATAAACGACCCCGGCAGCCTTTTCATTCCTTTTTTCTGCTGCAGCAATTATAATCCCTTCCCAGCTGCTTCTCAGAGGTTCCCAATAAGCTCTCTATAAAGCAGTATTGCAGTGGAAACTGCTAGGAGACATCTGATAGTGGTGATTGTACCTGTGAGAGTCCTGCTGTCACCACCTGGGTCACAGCAGCAAGGATCCCACTAGCCCTACATGGGTGACAGGAGTGGGGAGAGGCCCTCAGAACCCAGTAGTGAATAATATGCCGTATGCACACATCTTTAAATTATATACTATGAATTACTTATTCATATTAATGTCTGACTCCCCCTCTAGACCGTAAGCTCATTATGGGCAGGCAACACGTCTGCTAATTCTGCTCAAGTGCTTAGTCCTGTGTTCTGCACATAGTAGGTGCTCAGTAAATAAATAAATACTCAGCGTGGCTCGGCGGCAAGAGCCCAGCCTTGGGAGTCAGAGGTCCTGGGTTCGAGTGTCATCCCTGACACTTGTCAGCTGGGTGACCTTGGGAAAGGCACTTCACCTCTCTGAGCCTTGGTGACCTCAGCTGGAAAATGGGGATGAAGACTGAGAGCACCATGAGGGATAACCTGATGACCTTCTATCTACCCCAGCACTTAGAACAACACTTGACACATAATAAGTGCTTAAGAAATGCCATTGTCATCATTATCCCTTCTAGACTGTGAGCCCGTTATTGGGTAGGGATTGTCTCTCTCTGTTGCCGAATTGTACTTTCCAAGCACTTATTACAGTGCTCTGCATGCAGTTAGTGCTCAATAAAATCGATTGAATGAATAAATGAATGAAATACTATTGATTGATTCTTTGTGAGCATCTGTATCTGTGTCTGTATCTGTTGATGTCACCCCCTACCTTTCCCATCTTCTTTTGATCTCCCAAATCACTTTTGTCGGCTGCTTTCTCCATCCTCCCTCTCTCTTTCGGTCTTTTTTTTTTAATTTCTCATTTCTCCCTAACAATCAATCAATAGATAGCATTTATTGAGCACTTAATGTGGGCAGAGCACTGTACCTAGCACTTGGGAAAATTCAATACAATAGAGTCGGTATGTCTAAGAGTAATAATAAAAATGGTATTTGTTAAGTGCTTACTATGTGCCAAGCGCTATACCAAGCACTGGGGTGGATACAAGCAAATCAGGGTGGACACATTCGGCTCACAGTCTCAATCCCCATTTTACAGATGAAGTATCTGAGGCACAGAGAAGTAAAGTGACTTGCCCAAGGTCACACAACAGACAGCTGGCAGAGTGGGATTAGAACCCAGGACCTTCTGATTCCAGACCTGTGCTGTACCCACTACATATCCCTGCCCTCAAGGAGTTTACAATCTACAGAGATGCTTACAGTCTACAATCCTACTCTTTTTCTTTTTCTGTCTTTTTTTCTCTTTCCATATGTCTCTGAGTCTTTTTCTCTCTCTCTTTCTTGCCTTTTCTGTGTCCTGAAAGTCCCTGCTAACCCCATCCTGATTTTTATTTGGACCTTGCAAAAATCAGATCACCTTTAAGGGGAGTGCAGTACTTATTTTTCGCTTATTTCTATGGCTGCTGCCACTCTCAGCAACAATCCTTCTGACTGCAGTAGTGTCTACCAGGTGGTGGTTGCCAGCAGAAACTAATTGCCCAGCCTATTCATTCATTCAATCATATTTATTGAGCGCTTACTGTGTGCATAGCACTGTACTAAGTGCTTGGGAGCCTACAATATAACAATCAACTGAAACATTCCCCACCCACAAAGAACTTACAGTCTAGAGGGGGCGACAAACTAGCATTAATAATAATAACACTAATAATAAAGATAACAATAGTAATAATAACTATGGTATTTGTTAAATGCTTACTGTATGACAAACACTGGGGTGGAATAATTTAATCAGGTCAGACGCAGTTCCTATCCCACATAATGTTGGTATTTATTAAGCGCTTACTATATACAGAGCACTGTTCTAAGCGCTGGGGTAGATACTGAGTAATCAGGTTGTCCCACGTGAGGCTCACAGTCTTAATCCCCATTTTCCAGGTGAGGTAACTGAGGCACAGATAAATTGAGTGACTTGCCCAAGGTCACACAGCTGCCAAGTGACAGAGCCGGGATTCGAACCCACGACCTCTGACTCCCAAGCCCGTGCTCTTTCCACTTAGCCACGCTGCTTCCCGTAGGATAGGAATAGACACAGGATAGGACTCACAGTCTAGAAGACAGAAAAAGCAGATATTTAATCCCCATTTTACTGATGGGGAGGCTGAGGCACAGAGAAGTTAAGTGACCTGCCTAGGGTCACGCAGCAGGCAAGTGGATGAGCTCGGTTTAGAACCCAGATCCTCTGACTCTCAAGCCCATGCTCTTTCTACTAATAGTAATAATAATGATGTTGGTATTTGTTGAGAGCTTACTATGTGCCAAGCACTGTTCTAAATACAAGAGAATTAGGTTGTCCCACGTGGGGCTTACAGTCTTTACCCCCATTTTACAGATGAGGGGACTGAGGCCCAGAGAAGTGAAGTGACTTGCCCAAGGCCACACAGCTGACAACTGGTGGAGTTGGGATTAGATCCCATGACCTCTGACTCCCAAACCCAGGCTCTTTCCACTAAGCCATGCTGCTTCTCAGAACTGGACTTTTAACAACACAGCGTGGCGCAGTGGAAAGAGCACGGGCTTTGGAGTCAGGGCTCATGAGTTCGAATCCCAGCTCTGCCACTTGTCAGCTGTGTGACTGTGGGCAAGTCACTTCACTTCTCTGGGCCTCAGTTCCCTCATCTGTAAAATGGGGATTAAGACTGTGAGCCCCACGTGGGACAACCTGATTCCCCTGTGTCTACTCCAGCGCTTAGAACAGTGCTCTGCACATAGTAAGCGCTTAACAAATACCAACATTATTAACAACACAGATGACATGCTGTGATACAGCTCAGGACAGCCAATTCACCTTCCTCTATCACCATTACCATCCTCACCATTCACCACATCATCACCACCATGGATACGGCTGCTTTCCCACCACTCCTGCCAAAATGAATCCTTCCCTTCTGCTTTTCAGTTGGCCTAGCTGAGCCATACCAAACCATCCACCTCTATATCAGATAGAAAATTCTAACCATCGGCCTCAGAGACCTCAATCACCTTGCCCGCTCCTACCTCACCTCGCTGCTCTCCTTCGCTCCTCTAATGCCAACCTACTGTCTGTACCTCAGTCTTGTCTATCTCGTTGCTGACCTCTCACCCAAGTCCTGCCTCTGGCCTGGAACGTCCTTCCTTTCCCTTGTGTGACAGACAATTACTCTTCCCACCTTCAAAGTCACTTCTGAAGTCACATCTTGAAGTCACATCGGCTCCAAGAGGTCGTCCCTAAATCTTACTTTATCTTCTCCCACTCCCTTCTGTATCACCCTGACCTACGCCCTTTGTTCATCCCCACTCACAGCACCTCAGCACTTATGAATATATCCGTAATTTGATTTATTTATCTTAACGTCTGTCTCCTCTAAACCGCAAGCTCGTGGCGAATAGAGAACGTGCCTACCAACTCCATTCTATTGTACTTTTCCAAGTTCTTAGAGCAGTGCTCTGCACAAAAAGAGTGCTCCATAAATATGCTGGATTGATTGACCTTTCAGCCCATTTAGGGAGGTCTGGTCACCTTACTCTGCGACAGATGATGGTTGAATGGGGACTACAGGCCTCTGCAGCTCTGCACCCCCAGACTAAACAGGGAGAACATTTATGACTCTGGAGCCTGAAAAGCAATCGATCCACGAAGGGCATTAATTGAACACTTACTGTCTGCAAAGCACTTTACTGAAAGGCTTGGGAGAGTACAATAGAATATAGCTGGTAAACCCACAAGGAGTTTACAGTCTAGAGATTGAACAAAAGAAAAAATGAGGAAAGAAAAGTAGAAATGAAAGAGGGCAAAATAGCCCCCAAAATAGCAGCCAACTGCTCATTAAGACTAGGATCTCCACCTTATCATCATGGGTTCTTCTTGGTGTCCAGACCAGAGTTGCTGTGCCGGAAGCCTAATTTCCTAGGTTTAAAACCTGGGAAAGCTGTGGAGGTTGGTAACTAAAGATTCTTTACCCGTTACTAAGGATTGTTTGCCTGGAGTGGTAAAGGGTCATGTTTACCAACTCTATTATCTTGCATTCTCCCAAAATGATTAGTGCAGTGCTCTGCACACAGTTAGTACTCAATAAATGATTGACTCTTTTCAAAAACTGCTCATTTACCTTAACATTGTATTCTCTGTTGACTTGGTTACTTCTTGTTGTCCTAAAGTTCTTTTGCATCTATTTTCCCCCCACTTAAACTGACTTCCCAGTGGGACAGGAGCCATGCCTAATCTAACTATATTGTAAAACCCAGCTCTAAGCACAAAAGCAATCATTTAATAAATACCATAAGCAACCAACAAAGGGAATCAGATTCTTCCTTTTGTTTAATTTATGCCCAAATAAAAAGGGAATCAAGGGAGAGGAAGGATGTTTTTTCTTCTCATCTTCATTAAGTCCACATGCCCTGTGGAAAAGGAAGAATTGCATCTTCTATTTAGTTCCATTTGGAGTAATTTTTGACAAACCTCTCTGTTGATATGTAGTAATAATGACATATTATTTTGCTTTTGACCATTTCCATCTCTCTCTTTCATCATCCTCACCCCTAAAAGTCTCCTAAAATTTGTATACTTTTAGGACTTCTTTTTGCACAATGGCAATTAAGAATGCAAATGTATTTTTGAGAAATTAAACTGTAGTAGCCTATCAACAAATAGGAAGAGAGAAGCATGCAAACATTACATTTGATTCCATCAGAATCAATGTTAAAGAGCAGGAAACACACTGCTGAGGAGATTCCTGGAAGCTATAAGGATTGTATTAAATGCCACATTTCTGCCACATTTCTCCCACATGCTTACTCATCTGCAAGTAAACATTTGTTTGATTACCAACTCTATTATCTCGGATTTTCCCAAGTTGTTTAGTACAGAGCTCTGCACCGAATTAGCACTCAATAAATATGATTGATTGATTCTTTTCAAGACCTGTTTATTTTAACATGGTGTTCCCTGTTGACTTTGTTATTTATTGTTGTCCTAAAGTTCTTTTGTATCTATTTACCCTCACTTAAACTGACTTCCCAATGGGACAGGAGCCATGCCTAATCTAACTATGCTGTAAAACCTTCTTAGGCTCTTACTACATGCCAAGCACTGTTCTAAGCCCTGGGGTTGATACAAGGTAAACCTGTTGTCCCACTTGGGGCTCACAGTCTTAATCCACATTTTACAGATGAGGTAACTGAAGCACAGAGAAGTAAAGTGACTTGCCCCAAGTCACACAGCTGACAAGTGGTGGAGCTGGGGTTAGAATCCACGACCTCTGACTCCCAAGTCCGTGCTCTTTATACTAAGCCACGCTGCATGTCTGTCCACCAGGACAGTCTTGCACATTCGTGGACATGCAGAGCGCATGCATGAGCTCATTGTGGGACTGTGTATGATGTTACATTGTACTCTCCCAAGTGCTTAGTACAGTGCTGTGCACACAGTGAGCACTCAATAAATACGATTAATAATAATCTATGCAAGTACACACTAGGACTCAGGTCTGGGAATCAGAGAACCTGGCCTCAATTTCAGGCTCTGCCACTTGCCTGCTGTGTAACTTTAGGCAAGATACTTAGCTTCCCTGGGCCTCAGTTTCCTCATCTGTATAATGAGGATTTAATACCGACGTCTCCTCCTGCGTAGACTGGGAATCTCATGTGGGACAGGGACTGTGTTCAGCCCAATTATCATTCATTCATTCCTTCACTCATTCAATCATATTTATTGAGCACTTACTGTGTGCAGAGCACTGTACTAAACTCTTGGGAGAGTACAATACAACAATAAATAGACACATTCCCTGCCCACAGTGAGCTTAAAGTCTAATGGGCGAGACAGACATGAATAGAAATCATTTACAGATATGTATATAAGTTTCATGGGCCTGGGATGGGGGGGATGAATGAAGGGAGCAAGTCAGGGTGATGCAGAAGGGAGAGGGAGAAGAGGAAAGGAGGGTTTAGTCAGGGAAGGCCTCTTGGAGGAGATAATAATGTAATAATGTTGGTATTTGTTAAGTGCTTACTATGTGCAGAGCACTGTTCTAAGCGCTGGGGCAGACACAGGGGAATCAGGTTGTCCCATGTGGGGCTCACAGTCTTAATCCCCATTTTACAGATGAGGTAACCGAGGCACCGAGAAGTTAAGTGACTTGCCCGCAGTCACACAGCTGACAAGTGGCAGAGCTGGGATTCGAACTCATGACCTCTGACTCCAAAGCCCGGGCTCTTTCCACTGAGCCACGGTGGGATGGACACATGAAGGAGATGTACCTTCATGTGTCCGTCCCAGTGCTTAGAACAGTTCTTTGGCTCAGAGTAAGCACTTAATAAATAGCCCAACTATTATTATTACCGGTACATCCAGGTCTATTTTCACAAGCACTCAAAACTAAACCAAACACACCGCCCTCTAACAGGGAGACTGTTGCCTGCTTCTTAACTTCCCCACCTGCCGGACGGCCCCCTTGGGATAAACAACAGCGGGCCTTTATGAGACAGTAATGAAATAAGCGGCCACAAAGCTGTTTACCTAAACAAGACTAGAAGGTCCTGAAAAACTAAACTGCAAGCAGGGTGATTACTGCTTACTAGGCAGTGGGGTTAGGCCTCTTGTGACAACCTTTATAGGCCAGTGATAACAACTCCCCGGTCCTTGTAGTTTGGATCTGTCCGGTGTTTAAGTAGGTACTCCAGCCCTCTGCAGAGTGAGAAGAGCCGCTAATGAGTTCAAGGTGTGCACTGTATTTCAGTCTTCCCCTGGCCTCCTCTCAGCAGTGATTTTCCTTTGAAAATTAGGGATTCTTGCGGTGAGAATGAGAGGCTGGGAGATTAGAAGACTGGGAGCCTGAACTCCTAGGTTCTATCATAGATTGTGCCCGTCGGGCACCTTGCCTTCGGAGAGTCCCTTTACCTCTCTGGGCCTCGGTTTGCCCATTAATGAAATTCTTTGATCGTTTCCCTTGATAAGTGAGCCTAAATCAGTGATCCTGGAGGGGGTTGAAAAGTTCCGGCGAAAGATGCTGGAAAACAGCACAAGCAGTGCCATTACTGAGTCAGAGCAGTGGCCTGTCCAGATCAGTAGAGCGCTTTGCACACAGTAAGCACTCAATAAATACAACTGAATGAGAGAATCAGAACAATGTGGTGGTGGGTCCTTGAGAAACAGCGTGACTTAATGGACAGAGCACAGGCCTGGGAGTCAGAAGGTCACGGGTTCTAATCCCAGCACTGCCACTTGTCTGCTATGTGAGCAGCGCGTCTCAGTGGAAAGAACACACGCGTGGGAGTCAAAGGACAGGGGTTCTAATCCCTCCTCTGCCGCTCGTCTGCTGTGTGACCTTGGGCAAGTCACTTAACATCTCTGTGCCTCCGTTACCTCATCTGGAAAATGGGGATTGAAAGGGTGAGCTCCACGTGGGACAACCTGATTACCCTGTATCTACCCCAGCGCTTAGAACAGTGCTTAACACATAGTAAATGCTTAACAGATACCATTTTTATTATTGTTATGCGACCTAGGGCAAGCCACTTCATTCCGTGCCTCAGTTACCTCATCTGTAAAATAGGGATTGAGACTGTGAGCCCCACATGGGATAGAGACTGTGTCCATCTGGATTTGCTTGTATCCACCTCAGGGCTTAATGTAGTACCTGGCACATTGTAAGGCCTTAACAAAATACCTTATTATTTAACCTTTAGTTTAGGGATAAACCATCTGATATCTCCGAGACTTCCCTCAACACCCGTATCTAACTTTCCTTATAGTAACCTATTTAGGTATGTCTTTAAAGAAGGATATCCTTCTTTATTTTACTAATATTTTCAGCTTGCAAACTTCCTTTGTTATAAATCTTACATATTTTTTACCCACTCTGAGACAGGGTTTTTTTTCTTTTGTTTCAAGTCTGCTACTTTCAATCATCAGTGGCTTGTCTCTTGTTCTGGTGCTGTTATTGAAGATTGAAGGCTCCTTGTGGGCAGGGATCATTTCTGCCAACTCTATTGTATTCTCCTAAGGGTTTAGTCCAGTGCTTGACAGAATAATCATAATGATAGTTATGCTATTTGTTAAGCACTTACTATGTGCCAAGCACTGTTCTAAGCACTGGGGTGGATACTAGGTAATCAGGTTGTCTCACATTGGGCTCACGGTCTCAATCTCCATTTTCCAGATAAGGTAACCGAGGCACCAAGAAGTTAAGTGACTTACCCAAGGTCACACAGCAGACAAGTGATGGAACTGGGATTAGAATTCATGACCTCTGGCTCCCATGTCTGTGCTCTTGCCACTGGGACATGTTGCTTCAAGCTGCTTACATACAGTAAGTGCTTAGTACATACCCCTGATTGATTGATGGTGTGGAATATTATGGACAATAGTTTTTTGTATACTCTGTTCACAACCTTCATGTTATCTTTAAGATAGGAAAAATGAAGGGCAGAAAAATCTTAAAATCCTCAATTCTTAGTAATTGCATGATTCACTCTACCATATACAAATGGAAGCAGCTTGGCCTAGTCCATAGAACATGAGTCTGAGAGTCAGAAGGACCTGGATTCTAATCCCAGCTCTGCCATTTGTCTGCCGGGTGACCTTGGACAAGCCACTTAACTTCTCTGTGCCTCAGTTACCTCATCGGTAAAATGGGGATGAAGGTCGTGATCCCTATGAGAGACAGGGACTATGTCTAATCTGATTAATTTGTATCTACCCCAGCACGTAGTACAGTGCCTGGCACATAGTAAGTGCTTAACAAATACCATAAAAAATACCATATTTACTTGAAAAAACTGCCTCCATTACATAGCAGCAGACTGAGATAGGAAGAGGAGAAAGGGAGGGCATTATCATAGTTCACTGAATGCTTATGACCTGCAACACAAATAGGAGACACCATCTTAAGTGGCCCCTTATCTTTCCCTTTGCTCCCCCTTCCTTTCCTCCTTTTTGAGTCTTCTCTTTTTTCTTCTGCCCTGCTTTTTGCTAGACTTAATCTCCCATATAATAGCTCTTCCCGGTTTGGGGGTTGCAAAAATTATTACAAAAGTGGGGCGATTATGGGAGTAAATATGGTATTTCCAGCTTTAAGAGCCGGTCTTAGGCATTTACCCGGGGTCACATTTGTACAAGATTATCAGACATCCATTTGGGAAATCATTTTGCATTTCACAACTATTCCCTGTCAGTAATTATATGTATTTAGTAGTTAAAAATACTTTTTTTTTTTACTTTTCCAATCAATAAATCACATTTATTGAGTGCTTACGATGTGTAGACCGCTATACTAAGCGCTTGTGAGAATACAATACAATGTAATTAGCAGACACATTCCCTGGACACATTCCCTGCCCATAAAGAGCTTATAGCTTATTCCTTTACAATTTGAACTTAACCAGTTTTTCCTCAGTATCTCAGAATTCTACCTTTTCAACTTCCAAAAAGAGCAAATTGGTATAGCAAGGAACTCTATTAATAACGAGTCCTTAGTAAGGAAATGATTGAAACCACACTTTCTCACCTTGAGCAACAACTTCTCATAGTGTAGGTGGTTTTATGTTTCTTTGAGTACAATGCATTTTAATTAAGTTCCCTCATATACTTTCTTAACCAAGAAGAAATGTATTAAAGACAGTTTTCATTCATGTGATTACATTTTCAGATACTAAGACACCTGCATTTTGAGCCAGTACATATTTTCATAAATACTCCAGAAGTTCCTTAGAGCTTTTTGGCATTTTCCTTAAATTTATTTTTACATCCTCATTTGTTCACAGTCAGGAGAAAAAAATAAATTATTGTACAAACCTGTGCTGCCCAACTCTCTGTCAGGAAGGACCATTGTTCTAGAGGTTTTCCAACACATAGTTTGAAGTCTCACTCAGGGACCTAGAAAACGAATTGCAGCTGGGTGTCCTCCTTAGTCGATCCCACTGGCTGGTATATCCACCCCAGCACTTGGTACATTGCTTGGCGCAGAAAAAGTGTCTTGCAAATATCACATTATTATTATTATTACCATAGTGGGATCGATCTTCCCGATACCTAGGGTGACGCTCTGGCTAGGCTAGACATTGTACCCATTTCAGGGGCTCACACATAGGTGGATTCCTAAATGAGGGAGTCCATCATTGTTCAATTCTGGGTCTTCTTCTATTCTCATCTATGCCCACTCCCTAGAGAACACATTCAGTCCCATGGCTTCAACTACCATCTCTTTTCAGCTGATTTTCAAATCTACATCTCCAGCCCCGGTCTCCTTTTCTGCTTTAGCACATTTTCTCCTGCCTTCAGGACATCTCTACTTGGATGTCTCACAGACACTTCAAACTTAACATGCCCAAAGCAGAGCTCCTTATCTTCTCACTCAAACCGTGTCCTCTCTGTGACTTTCCTATTACAGTAGACAGCATCGCCATCCTCCCTGTCTCATAAGCTCATAACCTTGGCATTTTCTCATCTCAATCTGTCACCAAATCATGTTGATTCAACCTTCGTGACATTGCTAAAATCCACCCATTTCTCTCCATCCAAACTGTTACCACATTAATCCAAGCTTGTCCAATTGCATCTTGATAACCGCATCAGCCACCTTGCTGATCGCCTGTCTTTTCCCACTCCAGTCCACGCTTCATTCTGCTGCCAGGATCATTTTTCTACGAGGGCATTCAATCCATGTTTTCCCACTCCTCAAGATCTCCAGTGGTTGTTCATCCACCTCCACATTAAACAGAAACGTCTTAACATCAGCTTTAAAACACTCAATTACTTTGCCACCTCCTACCTTTTCTCTCTACTTTTGGACTACGACCCAGCCCACACACTTCACTCCTCTAACGTCAACCTACTCACTTTACTTCGATCTCATCTATCTCACCACCAACCTCTTGCCCGAGTCCTGCCACTAGCCTGGAATGTCTTCCTCCTTCATAAGCAAGAGGTTATCATTCTCCAGCTCTGCCACTTGTCAGCTGTGTGACTGTGGGCAAGTCACTTCACTTCTCTGTGCCTCAGTTACCTCATCTGTAAAATGGGGATTAACTGTGAGCCTCACATGGGACAACCTGATTACCCTGCATCTACCCCTGCGCTTAGAACAGTGCTCTGCACACACTAAGTGCTTAACAAATACCAACATTATTATTATTATTATTCTCCCCACCTTCCAAATCTTATTAAAAACACATTTCCTCCAAGATGCCTTCCCTTATTTCCTCTTCTCACACTACTTTTTGTGTCACACTATTTCATTCAATAGTATTTATTGAGCGCTTACTATGTGCAGAGCACTGTACTAAGCGCCTGGAATGAACAAGTCGGCAACAGATAGAGACAGTCCCTGCCGTTTGACGGGTTTACAGTCTGGATTTGCATGCTTTATTCACTCGCTCTTTCAGCCCCACAGTACTTATGTACGTATCTAAAATGTATGATAATTAATAATATAATAATTTATAATTTATATTGATCACTATACTGTTAGCTCTTCGTGGTCAGGGATCGTGTCTATCAACTCTGTTAGACCGTACTTTCCCAAGTGCCTAGTACAGCAGTCTGCCCACAGTAATCACTCAAAAAGTATGGTTCCTTTTCAGTCACTTCTCTTCTGCTCAGGATGACCTTATTCCCCCTTCTGCTCCAGTGTCCCTTCTAATTTCTCTTTCCTGGAAGAATCTTCTGAAACTGGGGAGTTCCTTTTGATTCGTTTGGCCATCCCAGAACCATGAGGTGACTCAAACTTTCTTAACCAGACATCCAAGTAGTCGTTTAGACTGTGAGCCCATCATTGGGCAGGGACTGTCTCTATCTGTTGCCGAATTGTACATTCCAAGTGCTTAGTAGAGTACTCTGCACATAGTAAGCACTCAATAAATAATAATAATTGTGTGACTTTGGGCCAGTCACTTCACTTCTCTGGGCCTCAGTTACCTCATCTGTAAAATGGGGATTAAGACTGGGAGCCTCATGTGGGACAACCTGATTACCTTGTATCTGCCCCAGCGCTTAGAACAGTGCTCCACACATAGTAAGAGCTTAACAAATACCAACATTATTACTATTATTAATAATAAATACTATTGAATGAATGGGTGGGATTATGCTAATCAGAATTTTTCTGATGCAACCAGATTGCAGGATTTTTCTGGAGCAACGTCCAGCCACTATGTGGCAGTAAAAAACTCTGAGCAAGAACCCCAGAGGAATAAAACCTGAAGACTTGAGATGCCAGCTTCAAATAATCCGTGTCTCTTAGAATCAAAACAATGAATAGGAATAATGGCAAATGAGATTCAGTAACGTATGTGGTACAAAAAGATCTGCATATTTTGTAGAAGTTCTTTGCGAAGGAGAATGAACTGAACTGTTTCTTCTTTCAACTTTTAGGCCATTGTTATTTTAATAGAGTGGAAAATCAATTTAGATAGTGATGGTCTGATAGTCCCTCCACAATAAGTACTTTTACTCTATTTTTAATGTGATTGATTTTTAAAATATAGTATCTCAACCCAAGCTTATCCACAAACATTGCCTGAAGATCAGTAGCAACTTAAAATATTCCCCGAGATGCAATTTATTACAGAAAGGTACTGCAAATCTAGCCCTTTTCATTGTAGATGATACAAAATTATCAGAAAATAAAACCAAATGGGGTCCTTTAGAAACTAGGACTCCTAACTATGGGTATGTTTCTGGGATGGCTAAAAGCTATTTTTGCAAGCATGAATCACAGTTTTATATTGAACTCTCTTTCAGATGAACAAAATCTTGGGATTTTTTTTTGGGGGGGGGGGTGGCATAGCTGCTGGTTTGCCGGCACAATGAGGGTGCCCACTCTTATAGACCCCCAAAGGATAGACAACAAACCTGTTGCTGCCAGGAAGCCAAGGTTTTTTAGGCTGAGTGTCTGAGCTCTCTTCCTGAGACTAGCCTGATGCCTCAGTGCTGCATTTCTGTGTCAGACATTGCTAGTGCTTCGGGAACTCAACCATCACGTAACCCTGGGGAGAACTCACTGACACTCAGCCAGGAGGAAAACATCCCTCAAGCGTCTCCATTTGAGAACATGACTATCTTCGTTGGGTGCACCCAGGGAATCTAAGCATGAAGTGACCTTGGGGTAGGACCAGATAAAGAGAGGCCCTAGGTGAGCTCAAATGAAGGAATAGCAGAACAGGCTTGGGTCAAGGGAAGGGATGTGGATCTTTAGAGAGGAGTGACTGGAAGGAGTGGATGAAATAGGGTGAGCCTAGGGGCTAGAGAAAGGAGAAAAGGTAAGATAGGACACACATTTTCTCCTTGTAAAAATGTAAGATAGGACACAAGGGAGTGGATAGAGAGTGAGAGAGAGAAGAAAAGGAAAAGGGTGGAGCACTGAAGGGAAAGGGAAAGGAACAAAAGTTGAATTACCAAGAATGATTATCAGTCTAATTAGTATTTGGGAGCAGCCCAAAAGACCATGAAAAACTGGTGTCAGAAGGAGATTAAAAAACGAACAATGGTTTAGTTTCACCAGTGTATATTTCATCTGGAATATCGCTTTCGGTTCTAGTGACCATTTCTGGAAGGACAGTTTAGAACTGGGGCAGCCCAAATGACAGGGAGATGGAGTAGCTTCTAAATTAGGATAGACTGAAAAAGGCCCTAAAGAGTAGAAAGATGAAGGCTAAAAGGGGTCATGACTGGAAGGAGTTCTTCGCATTCCCGCACTCAGGAGTTCATGCTGTTAGTGTCCTTTTGAACAAGGTCGCTTATTGGCCTGGATTTGTTAAGAAGTTCATTTATTTTTCACATTCCAAAGTTGAAAGAGCGCTTGATAGGATGTAATCACCATCAGTGTTTCATTATGCAGAACAATTAAATAGCTTATCTTTGCTGGTTGGTTCAGGTTCATCATTGCCCACTAAAGCAACTTTCCCATCAGAAATAGGGAAGCAGTGTGGCCTAGTGGAAAGAGCCCAGGCTTGGGAATCAGTAGGTCACGGGTTCTAATCCTAGCTCCACCATTTGTCTGTTGTGTGACTTTGGGGAAGGGAATTCACTTCTCCTTGCCCCAGTTAACATATCTGTTAAAAGGGGTTAAATCCTACTCCTTCCTACTTAGACTGCAAACCCCTTATGGGCAGGGACTGTTTCCAATTTGACTGGTTTATATCTACCCCAGTGCTCAGCACAGTGCTTGGCGCAAGATAAGTGTTTACCAAGTACAGTTATATTGTAAGTGTTTACCAAATACACTTAATCACTCAAACGATGGTATTCCTTGAGTGCTTACTATATGCAGAGCACTCTACTAAGTACCTGGGAGAGTATAATACAACATAGTTGGCAATCGGTCAAGCAATCAATCACATTCATTGAGCAGTTACTGTGTATAGAGCACTAAGTGCTTGGGAGAGTAAAATATGACAATATAATAGCATTGGTAGACACATTCCCTGTCCATGTATGTGTGTATATATATATGTATAGTCAATAGGAATATATGTATGTATTCCTCCTTTTTTCTAGTATATATTAGTATATATACATATATATATATGTATACATATATATATATATGTATATATATATATATAGTCAATAGGAATATATGTATGCATTCCTCCTTTTGCTCCAAGAATGGCTCTAGGAACCCCAACAAAATCCACTTATGATAGCTTTATTAACACAGTGCCTTTATTCCCAAACTTCATCTACATTATTTAACTCATTCCTTTTCTGACAACACTCCTGTATGGTAGGGAATGGCAGATATTATTCTCCCCACTGTACAGATGAGCAAACTGAGGTGTAGAGTGTTCAAGTAACTGTCTTTCCTCCTTCAGGGGTACCACATTGCCTCCATGGAACTCCGGGCTGCTCCATGGATCTCCCATTTGGGAATTCCAAAGAGGATGGAAACTGAGGAGCTCTTCACTCTCTACTTGGCCTTGGCCTCCAGGTCTTTTTAAAGTGGGAACGAGAATACTTTACCCTAGGAAAAAAGGTGAGGTCAACTTTTTAAAGTGCTTTAAAATCAACAGATAAAAGTTACATTTAAAGGGAGAGCGCTGTTTGATCTTAAAAAGAAGATTTAATCATTTTCATGATGGAACTATTTTGTACTACCCCAGTGAAAAAAAATGTCTGGCAGATTTAGCTCCAGTAGTCTTATGCTAAGTTAAGATCAAACGTGCAAAGTTTCAACCCAGAGATTTCTTTGTTTTTAAGAAACTTATGAGTGACTGAATTAGGAGTTTTTAAAGTTCTATTGAGCTAGGAAATTCCTACCTTGATTTTGTAATTCTGGATTTTCAGATGTTGCTCGTTGAGCAGCTTTGTCTAGTGGCAGGAGCTCAAGCCTGGGAGTCAGAAGACCTGGGTTCTAATCCTGGATCCTCCACTTGTGTGACCTTGGACAAGTTACTTAACTTCTCTGTGCTTTGGTTTTCTCATCTGTAAAATGGAGATTCAATGTCAGTTCTTCCTCCTACTTAGACTGTGAACCCCATGTGGGACAGGGACTATGTCCAACCTGATTACCTTGTAATTAACCCAATACTTAGAACAGTGCTTGACACAGTAAACCCTTAACAAATACCATAAAAAAAATGGGTACAGCAAGTATTGTGATAAGCACTTTCATATTTTAAAATGTATATTCTATTCTTAATTAAGGTTTATTTCATGTATCGTGCCTTGGATTAAAAAAAGGTCAGTGCCCAATGACGGGCTTACAGTCTAATCGGGGGAGACGGACGGACAAAAACAATAGCAATAAATAGAATCAAGGGGATGTACACCTCATTAACAAAATAAATAGGGTAATAAAAATATATACAAATGAGCAAATGAGCACAGTGCTGAGGGGATGTGAAGGAGGATGTAATTGAAGCTTACAAATATTGGAGGCTATGGACAGCGAGAATAAGGAGTTATTCTTCATCAAATCCCACACAAAGACAAAGGGCAACCACCAAGTCTGAAGCTGGTAGGTTCAAAACAAATACAAGAAAACACTTCTTCACCCACTAGCATAGGAAAATGGTGACTACAAGAAGTTATGAGGCTGAAGGCATCATAAGCTTTAAAAAAAGGTAGAATAAATCTATAGATGAGATAGATGCCCCAAGGGGGCTAGTAGAAGGAAAATGAGGGATGAGAAGCAGCGTGGCCTAGTGGAAAGCGCATGGGCCTGAGAGTCAAAAGACCTGGGTTCTAATCCTACTTCTGTCAACTGCTCTGCCTATTGATTGCTCTGTTATCTTGGGCAAGTCACTTAACTTCTCTGTGCCTCAGTTTCCTTAATTGTAAAATGGGGATTCAATACCCATTCTCCCTCCTACTTCAGACTGTGATGTGGGATGGGGAATGTGTCTGACCTACTGAAGTTGTACTTGCCCCAGTGCTTAGAACAGTGTTTGGCACAATAGTAAGCACCTGAAACCAAACGAAAAACAATGTGAGAAGGGAAAAGTTAAGAGAAAAGTTAATCACTACATTGCTGAAAATTTGGATGGATGATTATCAGCCATCACACTGTCCCTCCAAACACCCTTTAATACTATTGCCAGAGTTGGGTTATTAGATTGGCCAAATCATTCACTTGACCCCCCCGAATAACATTATGTCCTTTATGTTGTCATGGGCAACATGCTTCAACTACTCACTGTCTGCCTCTGACTGCCTGTAATTACTCTCGTCTGTCACTCCAGATGACATTTCTAGTCACCTGCATACTCAGCAGTAGAATATAAAGAAATTGCCATTCCCTGTCAGGAGTCCCACCGCCAACAGGACTATTTCAACTTATTTTGTAAGACTCCTTGTTCCACAGAAGTGTCCCAAAATTCAGGCCTGCCAGGGAGGTTTAGGAAGCCTGACCCCCTTTTTTATGGTATCTATTAAGTGGTTACTATGTACCAGGTACTGTACTAAGCACTGGGGTAGATACATTTCAATCAATTTGGACACAGAGAAGTTAAGGAACTTGCCTAAGGTCACACAGCAGATAAGTGGTGGAGCTGGGATTAGAATCCAGATCTTTCTGACTCCAAGACTCATGCTGCAATAATAATGACTGTGGAATTTGTTAAGTGCTGCCTGTGTGCCAGGCACTGCTCTAAGCACTGGAATGGATAAAGGCAAGTTGGTTGGACACAATCCATATCCCACATGGGCTCACAGTCTTAATCCCCATTTTACAGATGAGGCAACTGAGAAGCAGAGAAGTAACTTAGTAACTTGCCCAAGGTCACACAGGAGACAAACGGCAGAGCTGGGATTAGAACCCAGGTCCTTCAGACTCCCAGGCCTGTGCTCTCTCTACTAGGCCCACGATCTTTCTCAACCCTATTCATTCTCAAATTCCATCAGTCACACTGGGGCCTGGTATCATTCTATCTGAGCTGAAGTGAGAAAGCCAGTGGTTAGGAGTCCTGCAACAACAGAAGCACAATTGGACAGAAGCAGGAAAAGGTGACTTTGCTTAGAATCAGCTGAGAAAGTAGGACAAGGGAGTGAAAAAAGGATAAGGGATGGCATATGGCTTCTAATCCCGGGTCCGCCACTAGTCAGCTGTGTCACCTTGGGTATGTCACTTAACTTCTCTGTGCCTCAGTTACCGCATCTGTAAAATGGGGATCAAGACTGTGAGCCCCACATGGGACAATGTGATGACCTTGTATCTACCCGAGCACTTAGAACAATGCTTGGCACATAGTAAATGCTTAACAAATACCAATATTATTTGGACAAGATAGGAACAAGAGACTATGCATTCATGACTTGGCCAGTCAGAGGTCAATTTCTCTAGAGGGAAGATGGCTTTGAGGGTGGTGGAGAAATGAGAGTATCTCTTTCTTTTTCTATCTTTCTCTATCCACTGTCTCTTTCTACTCATTCATTCAAGCAATTGTATTTACTGAGTTCTTACTGTGTGCAGATCACTGTATTAAGCAGAGTGGCTCAGTGGAAAGAGCCCGGGCTGGGGAGTCAGAGGTCATGGGTTTGAATCCCGGCTCTGCCACTTGTCAGCTGTGTGACTGTGGGCAAGTCACTTCACTTCTCAGTGCCTCAATTCCCTCACCTGGAAAATGGGGATTAACTATGAGCCTCACATGGGACAACCTGTTGACCCTGTACCTCCTCCAACGGTTAGAACAGTGATTTGCACATAGTAAGCGCTTAACAAATACCAACATTTATTTTTTATTTTTAATCTCTTGGAAAGTACAACTCTCCCTCTCCTCTCCCAACATATGCTTGAACCACAGGCCCTGCCATTAAAACTCCTTTTTTTAGAAGTCCTGTTCTCTTTCCCATTTTGGCCCTGAAAAAAAATTAGCATTATGTTTCACATTCATTTTACCATATCATTTAAAGGCTTTAAAGAAGTCTCCCTGGATTCCACAGGACTTAGTTCTGATGCCAACTTTTTACTTTTCTTGAGGATTAATCTGGTCTCTTGACTCACAGGCCACATCTATCCTAGTTCATTAGGCCAATAGCTTTGAGATCCCAAATTCAATTCTTTCTCATTTTTTTCCACGCTCATCTCAGTCTTTAATTTTATTGGACTGGCTCTACCCGGACCACTTATTGGCCAGGACCATTTACTGGGCCAAAGGCTGTGGGATCCCACTTCAATTGCTTCTCATCTTTCCTACAGTCAGCCCAGTCTCTAATTTTACTGAACTGTCTCTTCCAGCACCCTTAGACTGGTATTTTATGTCACCCCGGGCAAGACCGCTCCCTACTCCCTATGCCACTGTGAGAGGTACAAGTAATTTAGAATTTTAATCTGGGTCCCTGTAGCTTTTCCACCTCAGTGTTTGTGACCAAATTTTCTTTCTTTCTCTGGGGTTCTGCTTCGCAGCACTGCCTTCAAGCAGATGCTCTGGCTCCATCCTCGATGGATACTGCCAGCGTCATGGTATTTTCTTGCAGATTTTGGCTGGAATTCTCAATTTTCCAAGGTCCTAATGTAAGACTAAATATGAGAAAGACCTAAGAGGGGTGTTACTCAAGGAAAAAAGTGAACCCTTTTTTTCTTCTCACTAATTCATATCAATTCAAATGGTACTGAATTCATTCTTCCAGTCCAAGAATGATGTTTTCTCCTTCAACCATGGTGGGTTTCTTGAGTCCATCAACTCGATTTAAACTGTTTAAATATACTGAAGGTGACCCCCTTAACCTATAATGGAAGTTATGTAGAATCTCGGTGAAGAACGTTCCTTAGGGATGGATAATTGAGAAATGTGCTGTTGGCACCTCTTTCTTTTTTATATTTGCTCTGAGCATGTTCTCTTCTTACCCTTCCAACTGGAAGGATGTCAATGGCTTCCACTCAGCCTCGTTCTTCCAGAAATTCCCAGCTGCTCCTGCACAGACTTAATATCATCCACTTGATTTTGCAGTTGAGAAAACAGGTTATTTTATTGCCCATGAAATGGGAAGGATTAAGGATTTGGCAGATATTTTTAGAAAGGCGAGATTAAAGAGTAATGCACTGGGCTACATGTCAGTGAGTCAGTCAGGCAATCATATATATTGAGCACTTATTGTGTGCAGAGCACTGTATTAAGCACTTGGGAGAGTACAGTGTAACAATAAATGACACAGTCCCTGCCCATGAATTGTCTTGGGAACATTCAGTAGCTCCTTGTTCAGTAGCTTGGTCTCCTCATCACTTTAATTCATTCATTCAATTGTATTATTTATTTATTCATTCAGTACTTACTATATACAGCACACTGTACTAAGCCCTTGGGAAAGTACAATATAGCAATAAAGAGTGACAATCCCTGCCCACAATGAGCTCACAGTCTAGAGGAGAGGAGACAAATGAGATTGTTGTCGGGATTTGTGAGGTGATGTCCATGAAATGCATCATCATTCTTAGAAATATGGCTTAAGCTTGAGTGATTATTAATCTTTTAAAATTCTCAATCTAATAGATTCTCAAAAAGCAAAGCAGTTGTAGATCTTTAGACCTCACTACTCTGTTCTGCTTCACAACAGTTTTACTTCATACAGTTCTGATATGAGATCTAACTGGTTTTGTCCTCAATCACTCAATCAGTTCTATTTATTGAATGCCTACTGATTGTGAAGCACTGTACTAAGGGATTGGAGAGATAAAGATTGTCTGCCTCGAAAAGTGGACATTCAAATGGACAGTCAGGCAGATAAAAATTATCTACAGATAGAGTGGAGGAGGGACAAGGATGTAATAATAGTAGTAGCTATAATAGGGTGAAATAGCTGATTAAATATCCTTGGGTATCCCTCTGAATTATCTTGAGAGCCCAATCAAGTGACAGCTTTTTCAGCTCTTCTGATTCTTTCTGTGTATTATCCCTTGACTCTTCTCCTTCTTTTCCACCATCATGGCCACCACCTTGCTTCAAACTCTCATCATCTCCATATTTGATTACTGTATCATCCTTCTCACTGGATTCTCTGTTTTAAAACTTGCCTCCTTTGAGTATTTATTACACTCGTCAACCTAAACTTCCCAAAAATTGCCTTGCTCACATCTCTCCCCGTCTTACGACTTGCGATGTTTATCCTTTTCCCTATGCTTCAAGCCAATCCTCTGACCACTGGCTTCAAGGTTATCCAGTCAATCAATGAATCAATCAATAGCATTTATGGAGAACTTGCTTTGTGCTGTTTAGGAAAGAACAATAGAGACAGATGACATGACCCTAATTCCGAAGGAACTTGCAATCCACATAGGGAGATAGAAATTAAATGATTTACGGGTTGGAGAAACAGCAGCATTTGAAGATATTCATAAGTGCTACAAAGCAGGAGGGATGAGTAGCCATGAGCTAAAGTGATGTGGAAGTGCTGAAGTGGCAGTAGAAGTAAATAGGGTTGGAACATGAGAGATTAATCAGGGAAGGCCTTTAGGACATATGATATCAGAAGGGGAGAAGGGTTTTGAAGATTGGGAAAGCAGTAGTTCACCAGACATGAAGAGGAAGGGAGTCAGGAGAGAGAGCATAAGCAAGAGAGATAAGAAAGAGACACACTAAGTAACTGGCTTAAGAAGAGCAAAACCTGACTTGGAGTATAGTGGGAGAGGAGGGAAGACAAGTTGTAGGATGGATCTGATTGAATGCACTAAAGGCATAGGTCAGTAGTTTCTGTGTGATGCAAAGAAGAATGAGTAACTATTGGAAGTTTTTGAGGAGTTATCTTTTAGAAATCTGGTCAAAGCAGCAAAGTATGGAGAGACTGGAGGCAGTGAGGTCGAATAAAGGGCTGAAGCACAGTGAAGTCAGAATATGCCAAGTTCTTGGAACAGCATGCAGACAGTTTGAAAGGAGACGAAGGGGCAGATTTTGCAGAGTTGTGCAGGAAGAACTGACAGGACTTGGTGACAGACAGAATACGGGAGTTGAAAAAGAGAGAGTAGTCAAGGATAACACCAAGGTTGTGGGCTTGAGAAATGGAGAGGATGGCAATATTGTCAACCGAGATAGGAATATTAGGTGGAGGAGGGGATTTGGGAGAGAGGATGAGGAGTTCAGTTTTGGATTTGGTGAACTTGGTGTGCCTGGGGATATCAATGCAGAGATATCCTGGAAGCAGAAGGAGGTGTCAGATTGCAGAGAAGGAATGAGGAAGATTAGGGAGTCATCTGTGAAGAGGTGGTAGTTGAAACTGTGAGAATAGAGGAAAGCAGATAAAATCCCTCAGAGAGTGTAGATTGAAAATAGAAGAGGACTCAATCGAATCTTGAGGGAGAATAGAAGGGTATCTAGAATTAAATGTTTAGGGACACCCTCCCGCCACCACCCCCAGCCCCAGTTAAGTGGTGGGAGGCCAAAAAAGAGCCAGAAAAACATCAGTACTGTAAAATGTAAAATCTGTAAAATGGGATTCAAGACTGTGAGCCTCATTTGGGACATAGACTGTGCCCAACTTGATTACCTTGCATCTACCCCAGGGCTTAGTACAGTGTCTGGGACATAGTAAGTGCTTAACGACTACCATAAAAAAAAAAAGACAGAAAAGGAGCAGCAAGAGAGATAGGAAGAGAATGGGAGAAGACAATGTTAGTGAAGCTAAGGTTGCATGGTGTCTCCAAAATGGGGTGGTCCACAGTGATAAAGACAGCCAAGAGGTAAGGGAGGGTTAAGATGGAATAGGTTCTGGTGAGGAAAAGGTTGTCTGTGACCTTGAAGAGAGCCATTTCAGGGGAATGGAGGGGGTGGAAGCTAGTTTGTAGAGGGTCAAGGAAGGAGTTGGAGGCAGCTTTTGTATTAGATTTTAAGCTCTTAAAGAAAGGCTTGTGTCTATAACCACTATTGTACTCTCCCAAGTGCCTGGTACAGTGCTCTGTACACAGTAGCAACTCAATAAATACTATTCATTATTGAGTTTTTGAGGGGAGGGTAACATACTGAAATCTTTTCCTTCCCCTATTGCCAGTCCATCTAAGATCTGGTGAGGGAGGGGTCTGTGTAAAACCAGATATCTGACAATTTCCAGGCACGTTGTCATCTGGCTCTTGATGCCAGGGAATTAGAAAGCCTTCAGTTATTAGAGCAGGGCAGACGTAAGCTTGAACCTTCACTTCTCTCTCCCTCTCCCTCTCTGCCTTCACCCCTATCTCCAATTTCCTGTGATGTGAATCCCTTCAACTAAACCCTGCCCTCCAGGTGGGTGAAGCAGGGAACATGTCTCAAGGTCCAGCTTCCAGAGCCAAGGCCTTGGCCCCCTCCCCAAACTACTTGTAATCACGATGCCCAAAGTCTTGTCCCTTATAGGACAAGAGAGTGGGCTAAGGAGGTGGAGTGGCATTCACAAGTTCATTCAGTTATATTTTACTGAGCGTATACTGTATGCAAAGCACTGTACTAAGCACTTGGAAGAGTAAAATCTAACAATAAACTAGCACATTCCCTGCCCACCATGAGTTTACAGTCTAGAGACAAATTTACAGTCATTAACTTTAGAATATGGTGAATTTTCAATTTCTGGCCTGCGGAAGAAGTAGAAGGGGAGAGAGATCCTAAGGCTGTTTCAAATAGCCTTGTTGAACTTAAGTATTCAAATGACAATTATTTCTTTGTTTATTGCATCTATTAATAATGTCCATGGTATTTGTTAAGCCCTTACTATGTGCCAAAAACTGTAGTTAATAGAATACAATCAGGTCAGACATGGTCCCTGTTCCACATGGGGCTCACAGTTTAAGTAAGCAGGGAGAACAGGTATTTAATCCCCATTTTACGTATGAGGGAACTGTGGCACAGAGAAGGTAAGTGATTTGTCCAAGGTTACATAATAGGCAGGTAGAAGAATGGAGATTAGAAACCAGGTCCTCTGACTCTCAAGGCTTGTGTCCTTCCCACTAGGCCATGTCATTCTCTTCACCAGTGACCGAAATCGCCTCATCGGCAGGGACTGTTTTAAATTACCTTTTCTACAATAATCCCAAGAGTCTACTACAGACACTTTACAGGTGTCATACACATTACAGGATACTGAGGCGCACAGTAATTATTAGTGATAATGATCATAAGGAAATAAAGCTTCAGAAACACTGGTCCTGCCTGCGCTGCAAAATTCCCATTTACATCAGTTTGGCACTTAACACTGCTTGCAGATTCCAGCCAGAAATGTTATTTCCTGCTTTAAAATTCTCTTCAGAAATTGCTTGACTCATACAGACTGAACTATTGAGGTAAGATGATATGTCCAGGGATTCCCCACCATAGTAAGATTCCTTAATGTCAACCACCTTGGTGTAAGACCTGGAGAGAAACAAGTATAGATTTCCCCGTGAGTCCTTTCAAAGTTTACAGCAGGAAAATGGCAGAGTGTGGTTCCATTTAGGTAACTGATCCTGTGCAAAGAGTGATATGAGGACCAAAGAGAATGGTGACTAGGTGGAAGAAAAGTTTTGACTGAGGGCCTAATAAAATTAAAAGTCACATGAGCAAAACTCAGCTCAACCATCATTTCAAAATGGCTACCTCCAGATGAACCCCTCTTACTGGATCCAAGCCAGAACTCAAGTCTATACACATTGCAAGGGATCAGCAAACCAGATAGCTCCTGTGAAGTAAAGACTCACTGATTTTCATGGACCGCTGAATCCTTTGAAACACACAAGCGATTCATTTTTAAAAGCGGATGTTTAAATATTGAGGCACAGAACAATGGTCTTGTTGGAAACTAGGCAAAATGTAATGGGAATTACTGGATGATGAATGGTTTACTCTAAACAGGGCACATTCTATCGGGTTATTAATGTTGTTGCAAATCATTGCTTTTTAAAGAGACTATATTTTACTTTGAAATCTTAAGCATAAGAAAACAGCAAGTGCCATTAAAGGTCCTCAGACTCTCCAACTAAGTGGCCTGTGAGACTCACAGGCATGCAGTCGTGTTTTGATACTGTCTGTGAGAGCCAAAGAAATCATGGGAGCTCACAAAGGAATGGGAAAATTGAATGTCAGGATTACATTTTTGCACCTGGGTGGAAGTTTCAGCCTTTATTTAAAGCATCGACGTTCCAACTCCTTCCTCAGGAATCTCCTGAAGAGTTAATAGAAACTGTTTGGCATCGCATATCTGTATAATGAGCTTTTACTGAAGTAATTAAAATTTGTTTATAATTAATACAGATGAATTGATTTCTGCACAATAATAGTTAGGAGATTAACAAAAGCTCATTTTGGCAACAGGACTACATTCTTCTGCAAGTGCTGTGGGACTTTATCCAATGAAGGTCTGTCCGATTCGGCTGATTCTTCAGAGATGCCATATGGCGCAACTATGCATTACAATTTTTTTTTCTAAAAAGAAGCCATATGACATAACCAATCTTCAAAACGTTGTCAGAAGGCATTACCTGGTGTAAGCTGCGAGCTGCTTTCCAAAAACTTCGCAAGCAAAGGGACTATTAATTATGAGCAAAAGAAACGGGCGCAAACATACTGAAAACTTGGCACTCACTGCTTCAATCACAGCTGAACATCTCCCAAATGATTTCAGTTAGGAGAATAAGTTCTTTTTTGTAAAAAAAAAAAAACAAACCAAAAAATTTTACATCTTCGTAGCAATTCTGATCCTAATTTATCTAGGGAGTAGCAGCAAACTTCATCCCAAAGTACATACGTCTATCTTATTTACCAAAATGTGTTCACTGATCCTTCTGATAATGGTAGAGATTTCATTCTAATGGGGGAGAGAGACAAACATATTTACAGCTAGGGTAGTCAAAACCACTGAATAATCATATATATATATATACACATGTGTATATGTATCTGCCCATGTACACGCACACACATATTATATATTCCTTCATTCAATAGTATTTATTGAGCACTTACTATGTGCAGAGCACTGTTCTAAGTGCTTGGAATGTGTAATTCAGCAACAGAGACAATCCCTGCCCAATAATGGGCTCACAGTCTAAACGGGGGAGACAGACAGCAAAGCAAAACAGAACAAAACAAAACAGGTGTATATATATATATGTGTGTGTATATATATATATGTATATATATATATATATATATATATATACATATATATATATATATATACCTGAGGATGGGTAAAAATACAATTCTAAAGAGTTAGATTTGTATGCAGTCAACTAATATAATCAAAACATGTCAAACAATGTGGAGATTGCATTTACTGATGGAAGAAAAGTCTGTGAAAATATTACAAAAGTTTTGGTGTCTATCTTCCTCATCGGACTATGGGCTTTTTGAGGGCAGGGAATGCTGTATCACTATGATGATTTAAGCATTTAGTACTGTGCACTCAGTAAATGTTAGTCAATCAATTAATGCTCTTGATCGAGCAGTTGCTCTGTGGAGAGCACTTTACTAAACTCTTGGGAGAGTACAATAGGATAAACAACACAGACTAATAGATTTTACTGTGACTCTGATCTTCTTCAAACATCTCTTATTAAGACAAAATATACTCTAAATCGGATAAAACAATGTGAGTCCCTCCCAGAATCCAGTGGAAAATCTTTCTGAGCAGGAAGAAAAAAAAGCTTTTCTTTGTAATTTCTATTGCAGAATTTTGGGTTTGTCACAAATTGGCTGAAGGAGATTTTTAAAGGTAAGATCCTCTAACTTCCAAAAGTTCTCAAAAACAGATATGGAAAGTAGAGGCCAATTGACATCATGCCAGCAGGCTCACGGAGCAAATCTTCCCAATTAGGCACATTTTTGGAGCAGGTCAAAGAGCTCTACTGTGCCACAGGAAGATTATACTTCACAGATTTCTGTCTAATGAGATGGAAAATGTGGCAGGCAGGTGGACTCCAGGTTATTCAGTTTTTCCTTCCTACCATTTCCCTACCACCTGTCTTTTTATTACTAAACACCTACTGATTTCCAGCTACTACGTGGTCAGTTAAAAGCCAAGGATTTGTGCAGTGGATATGACTGCCTCCATCAATAATGCCAAAGTAAATAGGTAAGAGTACAGCAGTATCTGCAGCGGTGAATGGCCAGTGGAAAGAGGATGTTCTCCGACTACAGAACTACTCATCTTCTCCTCACCTAACCCTATATAATGCTAATAAACTCTCGTGTCATGAACATCACACTGTCATGTGACAATGGGAACAATTGTCAGTCTAATGAAGAGCAGTCACTTACTGCTCTAAACTTACCCATTGGTATAGTTAACATCGGGAGAGGCAGCACCCTGGGAGTCAGAAGGTCATGGGTTCTAATCCCAGCTTTGCCACTTGTCAGCTGTATGACCTTGGACTAGTCACTTTACTTCTCTGTGCCTCAGTTACCTCATCTGTAAAATGAGGATTGAGATTGAGAGCCTCACGTGGGGCAGGGACTGTGTCCAATCTGATTTCTTTGTATCCACCCCAGTGCTTAATACTGGCACATAGTAAGCTCTTAACAAGGACCACAGTTATTATCACTATTAATTATATTACTATTATTATATTAATAATAATATTAAAAAGAACATGAGACTGGGAGTCAGTTTCCATTGGCCTACTATGTGAGTTTGGGCATATTACTTACAGTGTCTGTGTTGGTTTCCCCATCAACTAAGCTCTCTCTTAGACTGTGAACTCCAAGTGGAGGAGAGACTGGGATTGATTATCTTCAATGTACCTCAGTGCTTAGCACATAATAAGCACTTAATAAATATCCTGTTTACTATTATTATCACTAAATAAAACACAATTTCTCGAGACTGACATTGGCTAGGCCCTTTCCTGGTGGTGTCTTCCCTTTTTGGGAAAATGACCTTCAGGCTTTTAAATGAGCAAAAATGACTGCCTGATAACTTGTCACCAGGCACTGAAGCTTAAGTCCTTAAGTCCACCACTGAAGCTTGTTTGCCTCCCTATTAATGAACTGTGAGAAAAAGAAGACTGTGTCCTAAAATAGATTTTTCACTTTCATAACAAGGATTCTAATGTTCAACAAGTGAATTGTCAGAAGGGATTTCTACCTTGGGTTAGGTTGGGTTGGGTGTCATTGGGTTGGTAACTATGCAGAGACACAGAACAAATCATTCGACCACTTGGTATTGGCAAAGCAAACATTAATCATTTCTCTGACTTGTTTTATGCTGTCGAGTCGTCTCCGACCCATAGCTACACAATGGACACATCTCTCCCAGAGCATCCCACCTCCATCTGCAATCATTCTGGTAGTGAATCTATAGAGTTTCCTTGGTCAAAATAGGGAATTGGTTTACCATTGCCTCCTTCCATGCAGTAAACCTGAGTGTCCCCCCTCCTCTCTCCCACGATGTTGCTGTCCAGCACAGGTGAGTTTTGACATAGCAGATTGCCTTCCATTTGTTAGCCACTGCCCAAGCGAGGAATGGAATGGGTAGGCCTCTGCTTGATTCTCCTTCCCATAGCTGAGACTGGTAGAGTTCTGGAAACTCTCCAGGTGTGACGCTGAGATGGGTCTTCTCTGACTACTATTACCTAATACTCCCCATCACCATTGCTATCTGTTGCATAAAGGAAGGGTGACTCCCCAGTCCAAACAATGGTACTTCATTAGATGTAGCATGGTTTGTCAGAGGGGCTGCAGGATATATGAATTAGGACAGCCAAGCCAAAACATGGGGGCTACCTGATCACTGTCGGACATTCCTCCAAATTGCAAAGTCTCTGAATAGCCAATGTTCAGAAATCTCCAAATTATCAAAATTCTATATAGGCTTATAACTTGAGGAAAAAAAGACACCCTTTGGAAAGATCTCTGTAGCAACATTTCAGGGCTACTATCAGAAAAAAAGAGCCTAGTCGACACCTTTCAGTATAAACAGGAAATGGATCTGTGGTATTCTATTTTGATGGTATTTGTTCTAAGTGCTGAGATAGATATGAGTTAATTAGGTTGGACAGAGTCCATGGCCCACATGAGGCTCATAGTCTAAGTAGGAGGGGGATGAAGATTGGGGCCCCATGTGGGACAAGGACTGTGCCCAACCTGATTAAATTGTATCTACGCCAGCACTTAGAACAGTGCTTTGCCCACAGTAAGTGCTTAACAAGTACTATAATTATTATTTTTATCATTATTAACCTAGGTCTCCTGACTCCAGGGCCTGTATTCTGTCCACTAGGAAATTCTGCTTCTCATATGTCCATAATACTGCCTTCCAGAAGACCATTAAAGTACTGGGCACAGATAGTTAATAGTGCCAAGATTGGTTTATGCAAATGATTTGGCAGTTAAATAATTATTGGTAATATTCAGGCAATGCTTCCATAGCACCTTGCAACTCTTCATAATTAGATCAACAAAAATGACTTAGAGAAGGCTATGTCATACCATAATAATGAATTTAAGGAAGCTGCATGATGAATGATGACATGAAAGCATGAAAGCAACGTGACCTAGTGGAAAGATCACAAGTTTGGGAGTCAGAGGAACTGGGTTCTAATTCCAGCTCTGCCACCTGTCAGTTGAGCGACCTTGGTTAAGTTACTTAACTTCTCTGTGGCTCACTTTCCTCATCTGAATATGAAGATTAAATCTTACTCTGTCCTACTTAGAATGTGAGCCACATGTGGGAAAAGAACTGTGCCCAATCTGACTGTGTTGTATTTACCCCAGTGCTTATTAAAGTGTTCGGCACAAATTAAGCACTTAAGTGTCATTAAAAGAATAAGTACCAAGATTAAGCAAACTGCCGCCACCAAACCAAACCAAACCAGAAGGGAATTGAGTTTCTTCCTCTTTCAACCCAGACAGGGAGAAAATCCTGCAGAGATGGCTACACTTAAATCATTTCCACTTTTGAAGATGAGGTCCTTTAATGCACAAAGAATCTGGCAACATGTGAAGACAGGATCATATTATAACTTTTGAGATCATCAACACCTGAGTTAGAGCCATTAAAAATAGTTAAACCCTCAGAACTGAAATCTACTAATAAGAACAGGGAATGTATCTGGTTCTATTATGCTTAATAAGCAATGCTGTATGGCATTTAATAGGTGTTCAGTAGATGTCACTACATTACTTACATGCAAGCTCTTCCTCAAAATGGAGGAGATGCTCTCAATTGTTAAAGATGCTAAGAACATTCACAACTTAAAGAAGCAAAGTGAAAGACCAGATTGTGGCACTTCATTGCTCTCCATTGCTCTCCATTGTTGGCGAGATACTCACTAGTGTCTTTCTGGACATGCTCCTGATCAGTGTTGTTAATTATGAGCTCCCATACTCAAGGAGTCTGCTTTTCGCCATAGCAGATAATTTCATTCATTCATTCAACTGTATTCATTGAGTGCTTACTGTGTGCAGAGCACTGTACTGAGTACTTGGGAGAGTACGATATAGCAATAAAGACACATTTCCTGTCCACAATAAGCTTTTTGGAGCTGGTGAGAACAAGGAGTTATATGCAGAACTCTACTGTCAATCAGTAAATGACATTTATTGAGCACATTTTGCAACTAAGGCACTGTATTAAGTCCTTGAAAGAGTAAAATGAAAATGACACTTGTTTTCAGTCCTCAAGGAGCTCCCTATCTAATGTGGGAGATGGAGACAAAAAGTATCTATAAAAAGTGTGAGCATGAAGACGAGTAGGGACATCACTGTTTGGAAGCTTCTTTTCCAAACATTGGGCACATTACCTTCTACTGTATTTATCTTAGCATTTAGTATAGTGCTTGTAACAAAATAAGTGCTCAAAAAACCAAATTATCATTATTCTTATGTAACAAGGAGGAGTTCACCTACATGAGAATGAATTTCCAAAATATGTAATTTAATATGCAAAAGAAAATCATCATCATCATCATCATCAAAAATTATAATAATGGTATTTGTTTAGTACTTACTATTTCCAAGAACTGTACGAAGCACTGGGGTAGATGTGAGGTAGTCAGGTTGGACACAGTCCCTGACCCAACCAGGGTTCAACTTTGAAGCATGAGGGAGAATGGGTATCGCATAGGTACAAAATATAAACACTTATAAAACCATTTATCACCATCGGTAGATCTGGGCTCTGGCAACTACTAGGTAAATAGAGTAAATTTGACTGCCCTAAAATAAATTCCTCAATATCTTGAAGTTTCTCCATGATTGACTATCAGTCATAACAAAGATGAGGGCACCACATTTTTTTTTTTTTGGAATTCGTTAAGCACTTACTAGGTATCACACAACATTCTAAGCATTGGGAAAGATGCAAGTTAACTAGGTCAGTCACAGTTCCTGTCCCACATGGTGCCCACAGTCAAAGTAGGAGAGAGAACAGGTATTTAATCCCCATTTTACATGAGGTAATTGAGGCACAGAGAAATTGAGTGACTTGCCCAAGGTCACCCAGCAGACAAGTGGCAGAAAAGGGATTAGAATTCATGACCTTCGGACTCCTAGGCCCGTGCTGCTTCCCCAGCTCAGTCTCTCCGTGTTTAAAGCCCTCCTAAAATTCTTCCTCCTTCATTGAGTCTTCCTGATTAATTCCCACCACTCTGGTTTTACCATCCCACTGGCCATCTCAAGCAAATTTGTTCTTATTTATTCCTAGCTTTAGTACCTGTGTATATATGTATGCTAAATTATTTATGCTGATTATTTATAGTTATTATCTGCCTCCTCTGTTAGAGTGTAAACTATTTGTGGGTAGGGATTAGGTTGCCTCATTCTGTTGTAACGCCCAAGTGTCTAATATGGTAAATTTTGTCTAGTGTACACTCAGTGAGTGCCAAGTAGTAGCAGCAATTAATAGTAGTATTTATTATGAACATACTGTGTGCAGAACACTGAACTAAGCATGGGAAAGAATACACAGTTGGGAATTAGATGCATTCCCTGCCTTTCCAGGGACTCACAATCTTCTACTATTACTATTTCCAGTAAAAATGAAGATTCCAGACCCACAAAACACAAGAGGTGATTAAAAGTTTAAAAAACCACACAAGTGTGAATGTGGTGAATATAGGATTGCTTTTCACCAAAACCCACCCCAGCATCAAGGGACATCTACTGACATTTGAAAGTGGTAGGTTTAAACCAACCCAGATACAAACATTTGAGGGATATGACCAGGAGTCAGGAAGTCTTACAGAAAAATCGAGGATATGTCTCGGGGAGGACTAAAGTGTTTTAGAGTTTGGATGGAAACATGCAGAATTTAGGAAGCAAATAGAAAACAAAATATCGAGATTTAAAGCTGCTTCATCTGCATTCTGTGTGTGTACTTGTGACGAACAAGAAGTGGAGTGTTTGCTTGGTGGGTTCAGCTAGTGTCATGCTCTTCCCCTTACAACTTTCTTCCTTTCACAAGATGCTAGAACTGTGGGGAACAAAAACGAAAAAGAGGGATGTAGAAAAATGGAATAAAGTCAATCCTTGCTTTACTCTATAGCTGCTGTATATGTGGAGCTTTACAAAACGTGAGACATTTAGCATCAAAAGAGATGTTCATGTGTAAAGACAATAGAAGACAAATCATGCCACATTTACTATAAATTATTTTTCTTTAATACTGACTACGATGATTTAAGCATTTCAAAAACTAACAGCTCACACAATTCCGGTCTCCAGAGGTTATATGTTTAGTGTTAATCAATAATCATTCCGTTAATTAGGAAGATACAGGAGAATTAGACCATTTATAATTCTGTGTGCAGTAGAAACATCTTTCAAAGCTTAAAATGTTTTTTCCTGCTTTGGATTGTTTAATGCTATGAGGGTGATTAGACCAGTCAGCAATTAATCTTTTGGCGAATGCTGCTCTTTTCATCCCATGCAGACTGTTACCTTTAGAAGTCCAAAAAAAAAAAAAATCAGGTTCAAACAACATCAATGGTGATGTTAACATTGCTTCAAATTGATCTTCAGCCTGGTTTGAAGCCTTTTCTTTAAAGACATCAGCACTATTTAAGACAAGGCTTGGTCCTAAATTCTCGATCCGTTTCCTTCTCTGATGGGATAATTTCATCTCTTAGCTTTGACTTCTATTTGTGCACAAATACCTTCTTAGATCTGAACTTCCCTCAGACCATTGTCCACATTTTCCTTATCTTTCTCTTCCAGCCTGTTTTATTCACCACCACATGCAGCCACTAAATATAATGAACTAACTCCAACTTCTCCCTTTTCCTGTCTCAATCAATTAATTAATCACCTGTCTGCTTTGTGATCTTGGGCAAGTCACTTCACTTCTCTGGGCCTCAGTTACCTCATCTGTAAAATGGGGATTGAGATTATGAGTCCCATGTGGGACAGGGACTATGTCTAATTTGATTTGCTTGTATCTACCCCAGTGCTTAGTACAGTGCCTGGCACACAGTAAGCACTTAACAAATACCATAATTTTATTATTATGATTATTAATAACCAAAGTTATTCACTGAGTGCTTACTGCAAGCAACATACTGTACTAAGTGCTTGGGAGAGGACAAGAGAACAGTTGGAAGACATGTTCCCTTCCCAATGTTGCTTTGAGTGACCTCGGTATAGAATCTTGTGATCATCTTTAACCTTGCTGGCTCACTTGAACCAATTCTAAAAGTGAGGCCAAGCTGTCTTGTCTTATGCCGTCGAGTCGTTTCCGACCCATAATGACACGACGGACACATCTCTCCCAGAACTCCCCGCTCTCCATCTGCAATCGTTCTGGTAGTGGATCCAGAGAGTTTTCTTGGTAAAAATATGGAAGTGGTTTACCATCGCCTTTTTCTGTACAGTAAACTTGAGTCTCTATCCTCGATCCTCTCCCATGCCACTGCTACTCAGCATGGATGAGTTTTCACTTGTAGCAGATTGCCTTCCACTCGCTAACCACTGGCCAAGCTGGAATGGAATAGGTAGGCCTCTCCTTGACTTTCCCTCATGTAGTCAAGACTCGTAAAGTACTGGAAACTCTCCAGGTGTGACCCTGAAAGGGGAAGGCCAAGCTGAGTCACTTCTATACTGAGTCTTTTTCTTTTCTCTCCTCTTAAAGCCCATTTTTGTTCTTGTCACGAGTAGCGGCTCAAACAGAGCACACAAAGCGTTTGTCGTTGTGGGCAGGGAATGTGCCTGTTTATTGTTGTATTGTGTTCTCCCAGGCGCCTAGTACAGTGCTCTGCACACAGTAAGTGCCCAATAAATATGACTGAATGAATGAGCAAAGTACTTTTCATGTAATAGAAGAGGAAAATAAGGAGGGAAAGAAAGGGAAAAGTAGTAGGTCAACAAACAGGACAGAAAGGAGAAGAAATGTGGTCTAGTAAATAGAGCACAGGTCTGGGAATCAGAAGGACCTGGATTCTAGTCCCAGCTGTAGGCATTTCACTTCTCTGTGTCTCAGTTACCTCATCTGTAAAATGGGAATTGAGACTGTGAGCCCCATGTAGCACTCAATCACCTTGCCTCCTCCCACCTAGCCTCAATATTCTCCTGGTACAATGAAGCCTGCACACTTCACTCCTATAATGCCAACCTTCTCACTGTACCTCAATCTCATCCATTCATTCAGTGGTGTTTATTGAGCACTTACTGTGTCTATCTACCTATCTCGCTGCTGACCTCTTGTCCACGTCCTGGCTCTGGCCTGTAATGCCCTCGCTCCTCAAATCCCACAAATAGTTACTCTCCCCCTCTTGAAAACCTGAAAACCTTACTGAAGGCACATCTCCTCCAAGAGACTTTCCCTGACTAATTAAAGTAATGGTACTTAGTATGTGCCAAACACTGTTCTAAGAGCTGGGGTAGATACAAGTTAATCAGGTTGGACAGAGTCCCTGTCCCGTATGGGGCTCACACTCTTATCCCCGTTTTACAGATGAGGTAACTGAGGCCCAGAGACGTAAAGTGACTTGCCAAGGTCACACAGCAGACATGTGGCAGAGCCAGAGCTAGAACCCAAGTCCTTCTGACTTCCAGGCCCATGCTCTGTCCATTAAGCCACACTGCTTCCCAGGCAGCATGGCTGGAGTAGCAGAGAACCAGGAAAGGAGGGCTTGACTAAGCCCCTTTTTTCCTTTTCTCCCACTCCTTTCTGCATCGCCTTGACTTGCTCCTTTTGTTCTTTCCCTCTCTCAGCCCCACAGCACTTATGTACAAATCTGAAATTTTATTTATATTAATGTCTGTCTCCCCCTCTAGACTGCAAACTCAATATGGGAAGGGAATGTGTCCCTTAAATTTTACTCTCCCAAGTGCTTAGTACAGTGCTCTGCACACAGTAAGTGCTCAATAAATGCAAGTGACTGAGTGATGTGGACTGTGTCCAACCTGATTACCTTCTATCTTTCTCAGTACTTAAAATACTGCCTGGCACATAGTAAGTGCTTAATAATATACCAAAAAAAAAAAAAGAGAAAGCAGTGAAGCGGTGTAGCTTAATGGAAAGAGCAGAGGACTTGGGGACCGGAGACTTGAGTCAGGGACTCAGCTCTACCACTTGTCTGCTGTGTGACCTTGGGCAAGTCACTCAACTTCTCTGCGCCTTAGTTTCCTCACCTGTAAAATGGTGATACAAAACCTGTTCTCACTCCCCCTTATACTGTAAGCCCATGTGAGAGCGAGATTATGTACAATCTCATTATCATGTATCCATCCCAGTGCTTAGTACAGTGCTTTATATATAGTAAATGATTCACAAATGCTACAATTATCATTAAGATCATCATTATTATTACTACAATTATTAGATGGAAAAGGGAAGAGAAGACAGGGAAGAGGTTTAGGGAAGAGGTTTTCAGGTCATCATAAAGCAATCCCATCTTCTCCGTGGAAGTTCTTAAATTGCTAAGGAAAAAGAAATTCTAGGAGAGGAAAATATGAATGCTTAGATGGGCTAAGCCCTTTCATTGATGTTGTTTTCCCCAGTAACATAAATCCCAGAAGAGAGTTCTCTCAGGGCAGGAGGTGGCCAGTGAGGTTATTTAGATTGTTATGCAGGACACTGAAGTCTAGGCTCTTCATGAGAGTATTGAAATGCTGCTCATTCAAGTGGGAGCTCCAGAAGCCAGACAAACTTTAGAGTCTCAGTTAGGAAGGTCAGCCAACTGGTTTTATACCAGACAATCCCGTTTCCAGTTGGTATGCTCTCTGCCTTGTACAGATACACTGCCAGATGTCTTTCTAGCTAGCATTTTTATCTTCTGTGGTCAGCTTTTCGTTGCCTCAGGTCCTGCCGTGACTTCTATTGCATTTAGAGGTACTTGAGAAGGGAATGCAAAGCTCTGGGGAAACTGGAGGGGTAAGGGTTATCCCAGAGAAATGCTCTTAGTTTGGGTGGCTCCTGGTGTATTTCCACAGAATGTTGGGTATGCATTACACTGTGTTCTTGATGCGACGTGATTGGCCTTGTATGTGTGTCTCCTTGTCCATGTTTCGTGATGGCTATCCGGGGATATCCTAGTCTTCGTGAATGGATGAGCTAATGTTGCAGAAAGTGGCTGTGTTAGATCCATTAGGAACTGAGGGACCTCTTGGGATAATGGGACTTGGACAGGAGAGATGAACTCCATCTGAACCCCTAAAAGGCATTAGACGATTCTTCTGATTAATTAAAAGGGACGGAGACATTTAGAAGACTGTTTTAAATCTAAAAAGCAGGGGAAAGTCAATGAGTGCGATAAAGTGGGAGACCCCCATTGACATCACCCCCGACTGACACCACCTCACTTCCTCCAGAAAGGCTACTCCAGTGAAATGGGAAGAGGATAGTTTTCCCAGGATATGAACAACATCATCCACACCAAGCTATCATTCACCTCACAATTAAACATATATTTATTCATAAAGAGTAAAAAATTTAAGTGGATACTGCACCTTATGAGCCTTTAGAACAATGCTTGGCACAGAGAAAGCGCTTAACAAATACCATTATTATTATTATTAAGTGTAAGTACCCAGATGGGAGATGGTGGGCCTTTTGCATGTTTTATAGACCCATAGCCCAGTAGAAATACTCAATATTAAATCAAACAACTGATGGAAAAGCACATCAGGACAAGGTTTTCAACTTCTTCCGGAAGAAAATTAGAGAGGATCTCTGTGAGAATGATTTCATTGGATTGGCGAGAAAAGAAATTAGATTGATCTGTATCTAGGAGAACAGAAAGCAGAGACAGTGGGTCTAGACTGCATGCCCAAAGAACTCGAAGGAAAGAGAATTATTCAATTATTATGGAGTATTTTCAATAGTTCTGAAGAGCTATGTGCTCATAAACCTCAGCCCATCAAAAGCGTGTTTAGTCAGAGAAAGATAGATTTGGAAATGTAAGGCACTTCCAGCTTTTGATTTTGATTCAGTCTTTCTCTTTAGCGCTTTCAATGGCTGAGGAAGGAAATTATCGTATTTGAATAAGGTGAAGCAGTAAATGAGACAGCCTCTTTCTCTTGCGATAAATCCTTGCAAAGAAGAGTAAAATGCTTAAAGAATCTTACAATTTATTCTCATTAATGTTGATATCTCTGGGTTTCCTGTTAATACACTGCCAAACCAAAATATGATACGATTCTATCAATAATAATAATAATAATGCTAAGAATAACTGTAGCATTTTTTAGCACTTACTATGTGCTGAGCACAGTGTTAAATAATGGAGTAGATATAATTAGATCAGACAGTCTCTGTCCCACAAGGGGTTCACAGTCTGAGGAAGAACAGGTATTTAATCCCCATTTTACAGATGAGGCTACTGAGGCACAGAGGAGATCAGTGACTTGCCAAAGGTCACACAGCAAGCAACAGACTCAAGGTTAGAACTCCCAGGTCGGCAGGCCTTTACCCTAGGCCACACTCCTTCACTGTACGTACACTTTCTTCTCCAATTATGAATCATTTAAATAGCAGACGTGTGCCAAGTAGCACTGGGAAGAAGGTTCTGCTCCAGCTTTGGACAGTTGTATTCATATGTGCCTCTATTGTGATGTGCTTATACTGGCTGATGAAGATTCATTTGAGCTGTATTTGAGTACATTCCCCAGAGTTCAGTTTTGTTGGTTCAGTGGTGCCAATCAGGAAAAAAAAAGAGGTCTTGCCCAGTTCATCTCTTCTGCTCTGTTGCCATGGAAAGGTGAAGAATGCAGGGTAATTGGCGGTCTGTGAAGGGAAGGTGAGGGTAGCTCATCAGAATTTTTTTCTACTTTTGGACCAGGATTCATCCCTGAGATTTATTTAAGCTTGGAAGGAATATTGTCTATGATGGGTCATTTGGATCCTTCACCCATACTTTAAAGAGCATTGTGTGTTTTGACACATGACTCCCATTTATGTTCATAGGAATCACCCAACTAGAATTCTTCATAACTCAGGAAATTGAGGGGTTGGTACTCACTGAAACCGACAGCCTTAATCTCAGTTGATCAATGATCAGTGCTTTGATAATGCTCACTGCTTAATTCATATCAAAATTTGCCAGTAAGCAGAAGTCACTTTTTATTTAAACGACTTTTTTTCTATTTAATTCTGCCTGAACCATAACTACTTCAAAGCCTTCACTCTCTGAATGGCTTAGAATAAGACGGGAAAAATGAACTCCAGTGATGTGAAACTGCAAACTTGCATTTAAAAATTCATTAAAAAATACATCAGCACAGTAAATTCTTAACAAATTAAAAACATTAAAAACACACATACTCACCCTGTGTGGACAATTGAGAGGATTCCTCATAGCTCTCTTTGTGAACATGAGCATATGACAGAAGGGTATTTAAATGTGCCGAGGTAAGGGTGAGGGTGTGGGAGTGCTCTAGTTTGTTTATGAGCATTTTTGTGTGTGTGCAGGAGTATTTCTGGATCAGTGGGGGGTCATATTTTGTCTAAGAATATAAAATAAGCAGGAGAATAATTGGGACACAAATAAGAAAAAAAAATCTTTAAAGAATAGAAGAAAGAGGAAGTCCATAACTAGCATTCCTGCTATTTGTATAACACATATATTACTGAAACAACCACTTGGCCTAACCTCATCTTTCAAAGTGACTGGTCCCTCAGAATCTGGTTGGTTGGAATGGCTTTACATCCGGGACTTCACATTATTGCATTTAATGGGCTTCCTTTGGAGAACTCTCCCTTTCTCCACTTCCTTCAGAAATCTTTTTCCATTGCTGTCTCCTGAGGAAAGCATATTTTACAAGGTTTTAAAATTAAACTCTCCTGGCATGAAGATCATATTATAGAACTTCAAAGTTAAATGGATGCTCGCTTCAGTCATCTCAAGTTTTGGAGGCTTCGAGGTTTGACTTTATGTGAAGATTTATAAACATCTGGAAATAGAGGCTCACGTTCTTTTATGTAACTTCCGTCCTTAAATCCATCATAGACTTTGCCTCTTTAGAAAGTCAAAGTAACCAACTACTCTATGGCCTCTTTAAGAACAACAATGAAAGCTTTTAGTGAAAGTCCCCATTGGAGATCTTATAGCTTCTTTCTAAACAAACATCATGACAAGCTTCTACTAAAAGGTTGCTACTGTGAAATGTTAGCACGATGAATAGACACTTCTTTCAGTGCCTTTCATAATAAAGATCGCAGCATGCTTTGCATACCCCAAGATCGTTTCATTCTCCCCTGAACCACAGCTTATAGCTGAGTTAAAGTGTGCAATAGCACACAGCGAGTGAAGAATGTCATAACCCAGTGAAATTTCAAAAACCACATTCAGGAAGGAGAGAAAACAAAATTTGGCCCGAACAATGGAATTTGTGCTCTCATTGGAGTTTCCATGAGCTCATTCATTATAAATAGGCTGACCATACATCCTGGTTTATTCACAACATTCCTGGGTTTTTTTATGGGCAGTCCCGAGCAATTTTAGAAAAAAATATACAAATGTCTTGGCTTTAGGACCATTGCAGTAAAACCGATCAGCTGCTCTTGTTCACTTTAAATGCTCGGACTTCTATGTTTACTAGAACATGCCCAGGACATGTTCAGTTTAGCTCCCTCAGCATTCTGGATCTTATGGTGTGAGTGTTCAATAATCCTGGGTGATTTGGACGTAATAATTCTCACTCTTATGCCACACAGTCCTTGAGAGGGAAAGAGGAAGATAAGCTAGTTTAAGATGGTCTCCTAAAATTCTGATTTCCCTCAAAAATTAAATGGCCAGCCTATTTATAATAGTTGGGCCAAGTCTATACAAAGACATCATTCAGAACATAAATGGTTAAGATGGACCTACTTATATGACTATTTCAGGCAAAGTAATTTTATTGGTTTCAAGTGATCAATGTGAATTTTGCTAGATGGATAATTTGCTAGTGTGGATCCAGGCACTGTGTCGCATAACATTTAAAACTTTCCACTACCGTTGTCCTGTGATATTTTGCAGTGATTAGAGAAACTATAGCTGCATATCTGTTTCAGTCTGGGGTAAAGTCATCAGTTTGAATAGGGCTAAATGTCATCAGTAGGGTCAGAAAGAAATGACCATTTATTTTAAGATGTCCCCTAATCTGCTCTGATCAAGATTTCTACTGAGTCTATCATTGCAGTAATCTGCAATCTGATAGGCAGGACCAATACGGTACTATCAAGCATAGAGAAGATATAACAAACAATCACCTTTGAATTACTCACACTTGAGAGAATGAGTACAATTTTTCATTATAGATTTTGAATTCAGCTCCACTGTGCAAATGATAGATTGGATTTTTAAAGTATAGGCATATACTGTACCATCAGCATATCCACATTCCATCACAAGAATTGTCAATATATGTCTAAATGCTATTTTCTCTTATGTGAGAAGCCATAAAGATAGATATTAACAGTTTCACAGGACAAGAACAAAAACAAAATTAATTACCTACATTTATCTTACACGTTTATATAGCTGAAATAAAAGAGGCCAATGAAGGCCAAAATTCACAATGCTATCAGTTAATTAAAAAAGGTCACCTGCTGTTACTTAGAAATATCACAATTTAATCTGAGTTTTTATCGTAACTTTAAAATAATGCATTTCCAATTTTCTGAAGTATGGAGATGTTACCGAAATTAAACGCAGCTCCCCAGTAACCTTTACAGATTCCTTCCATTCTTGCCTCATGTTTTTGAAGGCAGTTATTTTAGTAACCATGAATGTAAGACTGCAAGATCAAAAGCTGATGAATGGATCTTTCATGTTTCTCCACCTCAATCCTTAAGTCTTTCCCCAACACTCGCAAGACTGTCTTGAAGGCCCAAAGAACATATCCTTTCTTGCTTCTTCAACTTCTTCCCTTGAACAGCTGCCCTGAAACTCTACCATCTTTGGGCAATGGTTAATGCCGAAGGAGGAAGGTGGTCACTTAGTGGAAAAAATAATGTGGGACTGGGATCTGCCACATCTAGTCAGACATTTGCATCCCAAGCTCCTGATCTTTGGCTAGACCTTCTGGATGCTCCAAATAATGGACTGGCAACAGAGCAACATAACTTGCCTTCCTGCACTGTATTCTGTAGGGAAGCAGTGTGGCCTAATGGATAGAGCAGGGGCCTGGGAGTCAGAAGGACCTGGGGTCTAATCCCACCTGTGACACTTGCCTGCTCTGTGATCTTGGGAAAGTCACTTCACTTCTCTGTGCCTCAGTTCTCTCATCTGAGAAATGAGAATTTAGACTGTGAGCCCCTTGAGGGACAGGGGATTGTGTCCAAACTGACAACCTTGTAACTACCCCAGCTCTTAGAACAGTGCTTGACTCACAGTAAATGCTCCACAAATACTATTATCATCAACTGACAGTGTCATCAAAAGATGGTTGGAGGAAACAGTGTAGTGCTTGCTCCCTTTAACGTCTATCCTAAAGTTTAGGAATTTATCACCCTATTTTCTTTTACGGTATTGATCAAGCCCTTACTATCAATCAATCATATTTATTGAGCACTTACTGTGTATAGAGCACTGTACTAAGTGTTTGGGAGAGTATGACACAACAGTGTAACAGACACGGGTTTACAGTCTAGAGGGCTGAATGACTACTAATAATGATGATTTTTGTGAAGCTTTTACTATGTGCCAAGCACTGTTCTAAGCACTGGGGTAAATATAAGGTAATTAGGTCGCCCCATGTGGAGCTCACAGTCTTAATCCCCATTTTACAGATAAGGTAAATGAGGCACAAAGAAGTGAAGTGACTTGCCCAAAGTCACCCAGATGACAAGTGGAAGATCTGGGATTAGAACCCATGACCTCTGACTCCCAAGCCCGGGCTCTTTCCACTAAGTCACATTGCTTACTAGTATGACTACTATGTGTCGAGCACGGTTGAAAGCTCTGGGATAGATACAGGTTTATCAGTTGGGACACAGTCCCTATCCTACATGGGGCTCACAATCTAAATAGTGAGGAGTAGGATTTAATCCCTGTTTTATAGTTGAGGAAACTGAGGCACAGAAAACAAGTGATTTGCCCAAGGCCACACCGCAGAACCAAAATTAGAACCCAGGTCCTCTGACTCCCAGGCTAATGCACTTTCCACATCACTTGGTGATGCTGCTTATCATAATGACTAACCTTTTCTCCTCAGTGCCCTTTAAGGTCTGCCTGTGTTTGAATTCACTGAAAATGGAACTAATGCTTGATTCTGTGTCTATTCACCATTTGATTATGAGAAGCAGCCAAAATAGTTTGCCCCAAGCTTAAACCAAACTTAATGCATAGATGGCACTAGGGTCCAGAATGCCATTTAGAATTATATATAATGTGTATATATATATATATATATATATATATATATATATATATATATATGTGTATATTATATGTGTATAGTTAAATAATACTATACACACACACACTTTACATATAGGTGGAAGAGCATGTTTTACCAATATTCATCATTACAACATCAAATGCAGAGGTGAAGGGAAGCAGCATGGCTTAGTGGCTAGAGCATGGGCTTGAGAGTCAGAAGGTCATAGGCTCCAATCCTTACTCTGCCACATGTCTGCTGTGTAACCTTGGGCAAGTCACTTATATTCTCTGGGCCTCAGTTCCTTCATCTGTAAAATGGGGATTAAGAGGGTGAGCCCCATGAGAGATCGGGACTGTGTCTGACCTGCTTACCTTGTATCTGCCTCAGTGCTTAGAATGATAATAATAATAATAATGTTGGTATTTGTTAAGCGCTTACTATGTGCAGAGCACTGTTCTAAGCGCTGGGGGAGATACAGGGTAATCAGTTTGTCCCACGTGAGGCTCACAGTCTTAATCCCCATTTTACAGATGAGGGAAATGAGGCACAGAGAAGTTAAGTGACTTGCCCACAGTCACACAGCTGACAAGTGACAGAGCCGGGATTCGGACACATGACCTCTGACTCCCAAGCCCGTGCTCTTTCCACTGAACCATGCTTAATAATGATGGTATTTGTTAAGCGCTTACTATGTGCCACTGTTCTAAGCACTGGGATAGGTACAAGGTGATCAGGTTGTCCCATGTGGGCTCACAGTCTCAATCCCCATTTTACAGAGGAGGTAACTGAGGCACAGAGAAGCTAAGTGATATGCCCAAGGTCACATAGCTGAAACGTGGCAGAGGTGGGATTAGGCAGGTTGGCCATGCTGCTTCAGCGCTGGGCACAGAATAAGCACATAACAAGTACCATGAAAATAATAATAATGATAATTGTTGCTCCACCATGTATCTGCTGGCTACTCTTGAGCAAGTCACTTAATTTTTCTGTTCCTCAGTTCCTTCACCTGCAAAATGGGGATTAAAAAAAAAATGAGGCCATCCTCTTACTTAAACTGTGAGCCTTGCGTGGGTCCTGACTATCTTGTATCTATCTCAGCTCTTAGTGCAGTGCTTAGCACATAGGAAGTGCTTAACAAATACCAGTTATTTTTAATACTGTTCTGATGGTGAGCTGGGCCCACTGGGCACTTTGGTCATATAACTGAACCATTCAATAAGTGTGGCTCTAATTTCTTGTATCGATCATAAATTGCACATTAAAACAGCAAGTTGGGTGCTTCTTGGAGCCTCAGCTGAATTGCCTTGGAATGAAATTACACCTTCCTCTATCACCGAGGGGTGATTCAAGTATAACCGTACATCTGGAGTTTGCAAGGACTGAAGAATCCTATCAATTATTTTTCTGTTTCGTCAAAGTTTTACATCTTCATTCAAAGCATTTTAGGAGAGATGGAGTATTTCTATGAGATCTTGATTTATCGTGAAAAACTCACTATCAAAAGAAAACTCAAAAGACATATACAGGGATACACTGCAGGTGGGATAGTGAAGTAGAAGGGCTATCCCTGTCAGAAAGACATTAGGGCCAATTGTGTTTCTTAGAAGTTCACACGAAGGTGATAATAGTGAATATTATATTTGTCAAGTGCTTACTAGGTGCCAAGAATTCTACTACTAATAATTAGCGTGGTATTTGTTAAGCAGTTACTATGTTCTAAGTTCTGCGGCGGAAACAAGCCAATCCCATTATACACAGTCCCTGTCCCACGTGGGGCTCACAGTCTCAATCCCCATTTTACAGATGAGGTAACTGAGGCACAGAGAAGTGAAGTGATGTGCCCCAGGTCACACAGCTGACAAATGGCAGAGGCAGGATTAGAACCCATGACCTCTGACGCCCAGGCCTGTGCTCTATCCACTACACCATGCTGCTAAACGCTGGGATAGAGACAAGGAAATCAGATCAACATAGCCGAGAAGCAGCGTGGCTCAGTGGAAAGAACCCGGGCTTGGGAGACAGAGGTTATGGGTTCTAATCCCAGCTCTGCCACTTGTCAGCTGTGTGACTGTGGGCAAGTCACTTAACTTCTCTGTGGCTCAGTTCCCTTGTCTGTAAAATGGGGATTAAGACTGAGAGACCCACGTGGGACAACCTGATTCCCCTGTGTCTACCCCAGCGCTTAGAACAGTGCTCGGCACATAGTAAGCAGTTAACAAATACCAACATTATTATTATTATTATTATTAACCCCACCTCCGCCGCTTGTCAGCTGTTTGACCTCGGGCAAGTCACTTAACTTCTCCGTGCCTCAGTTACCTCATCTGTAACCTGGGACCGAAGACTGTGAGCCCTACATGGGACAACCTGATTACCTTGTATCTACCCCAGAGTTTAGAACAGTGCTTGGCACACAGTAAGCGCTTAACAAATACCAACATTATTATTATCAGATAGTCCCTGTCCCACAGTGTACAGAGAAGGGAGATCAGCTATCTTATTCCCATTTTACAGATTCTGAAACTGATGTAGAGAAAAGCAGTATGCATGACACAGCGGCACACAGCAGACAAGTGGAAGAGTCAGGATTTGAACCCAGGTTCTCTTGACTCCCACGCTCTTTCCACTAAACTGTGCTGCTTCCCCTTGGTTTTATTTTATATGGCTTGCATTTGGGCCTCACCATCCCCTCCCCGCCAGTCTATATTCTAGGACTTGAGGCCATCCACAGACGTTTCAAGGCGTCAGATGTTTGAAGTCGGCCATCCCAATATGGACACACACAAATCCAATAAATAATCCGCTCCCTTAGCCAGGACATGATAGTATAGGAATATATGGTTTGTACATGACAGTTTAATTTGAGGAAGAAGACGGCATCAGTGCAAGTAATTTGAAATAAATCACCTTAAATCAATGCATACTCATTCAAAATAAGTAATTCTGTCTGTGTGTTTATACGACATTTATAATGTATCAAGTTCTTTCAGAAATGATGTGTTCTGAGAGGATGGAGGTATTTAGTCCTGCATCTCGTATTCTTTAGTATAATATCATCTTAGAATCAGAGGAAATCATAGTAATGTCTGGGAGAGATGCATGTAAATATAATCTTGATAAAGCAATAGGAAAAAGAATTCCATGTCTAGGACCAAATACAACTTTGGGGATATTCCCCTTCTGAGCCATTCAGACCAAGTCTATGGGAGCTGTGGAGGCATTTCCTCCCATAATTTTTGACTGGGATTCCGAATCTTGCTCAACCTTGCACTCTGAAGAGTTGTGGGAGTGTGTAGACAGGGTTGAAATGACCCCAGATGCTTTTTTTGGGGTGTGGGGTGGGGTGGGGAGTACTTAAGAGCTTTATATGTGACTATTTACTGGGACAATTAGGTTTCACAGTCCCTTCCCCACATGGGGCTCACACTGTAAGTACAAGGTAGGAAGTTTTAATCCCCATTTGACAGTTGAAGTAACTTTGGCACCGAGATGTTAAGTGACTTGTCCAAAGTCACACAGAAGGCATGAGGCAGAGCTGGGATCAGAACCCACATCCTCTGACTCATTCTCTTTCTTCTAGGTTTTGCTGCTTTCTGGACTGTTGGCTTTTAAGTAATAATAATAATAATAATAATGGTATTTGTAAAGCACTTACTATGTTCCAAGCACTTTCTAAGCACTGGAGTAGATACAAGGTAAGCAGGTTGTCCCATGTGGGGCTCAGAGTCTTAATCCCCATTTTACAGATGAGGTAACTGAGGCACAAAGAAGTTATGTGGCTAGCCCAAGGTCACACAGCAGACAAGTGGTGGAGATGGGATTAGAACCCATGTCCTCTGACTCCCAAGCCCCAGCTCTTGCCACACTAACTATACACTTCCAGTCCTCATTAACCCTGAAGTTCCTGCTCCAATTCCCCCAACTACAATCTAAACTGAAAAGGTGGATCCTCTAATTCTGACCACATTTTTCTTCCTCCCCAAAAATTGTTCAAAATGTACCCAGTGAAATTAAACATCTCAATATCACAAATGATATTTCAGGGTGTTGGCTCCAGGTAAGATGATGTACTTCATACATCCCCCAAAATGTAAGACAGAGTCCAGAAACCAGTCCGATTTAGTGTCTACCTAATTTAACCCTATCTGAGGCATAACACTGATACTTTAAGTTTCTCAGCTCAAAAGAGAATATCATTATGTAAGTGTGGTTTCAATCAGTCAATTGTAAATATTATTTACTACTCTATTTTATTAATGATGTGCATATATCTAAAATTCTATTTATCTGTTTTGATGGTATTGATTCCTGACTACTTGTTTTGTTTTGTTGTCTGCTCCTCCTTTTAGACTGTGAGCCCATTGTTTGGCAGGGATTGTCTCTATCTGTTGTTAAATTGTACATTCCAAGCACTTAGTCCAGTGCTCTGCACACAGTAAGAGCTCAATAAATACTATTGAATGAATGAATTGTATTTCTTGAGTGGAGTGCATACTGTGCAGAGTACTGTACCAAGCACTTGGGAGAGGACACTATAGTAGTAGACACATTCCTTGAACTATCTCAGCCACCCCTGACAGCTATATACCAGGAATTATTGAGCATACGACCAGATTCCTTTGAGATGGTTGAGTGAAAATGCCTTAGTTTGACTTAAAATCAGAAATAAAGTCAGCAGCTTGCAAAAACCTTAGTATGTACTAAGTGCAGAGTATTGTACCATTTATCTATTTGTGAGATTTTTAGTACCCTTTTTCAAAAAAACAAGCAGTGTGGCCAAGCAACTCAAAAACAAACATATAAGTAAAAATAGGTATGAAACAGCAATAAACTAATCACAACTCACTCCTAAATCTCTTTTTGGACAGAACAAAAATCATACTCTGACATTCCTCGAGGATTTTTCAAAATTCAGGTTCCTTTTTTTTGGCAGGAGATGAGGTGCAGAGTGATTTTTCTCCTCCAGTATATTTGGGTTTTGGTTGGGAACCAAAGCCAAACAACTGAGAAGCAGTGTGGCTCAGTGGAAAGAGCAGGGGCTTGAGAGTCAGAGATCATGGGTTTTAATCCTGGCTCTGCCTGTTGTCAGCTGTGTGACTTTGGGCAAGTCACTTATCTTCTCTGTGCCTCAGTTCCCTCATCTGTAAAATGGGGATTAAGACTGTGAGCCCCACATGGCACAACCTGATCACCTTGTATCCCCCCAAAGCTTAAAACAGTGATTTGCACATAGTAAGCGCTTAACAAATGCCATCATTATTATCAAAATACGTGAAAAGACTGTCAGTGGAGAACTTTGACTTTATTTTCAACTCAGCCAAACACAAAGTTTGGCTATGCTCTCAGAAGTTGTGGCCATGTTGCACCTCCTGATAGCTTTTGGACATCCAGACCTCTGCCTGTTTGCTTGTCTCTGGACTAACCTCGTTATCCCTTGCAGGGAGAAGCAGCATGGCCTAGTTCATTCAATAGTATTTAGTGAGCGCTTACTATGTGCAGAGCGCTGTACTAAGCGCTTGGAATGTACAAATCGGTAGCAGATAGAGACAGTCCCTGCCCTTTGACAGGTCTACAGTCTAATCGAAAATAGACTTTCCACTAAAGCCTAGTGGAAAGAGCACAGGACTGGAAATCAGAGGACCTGAGTTCCAATCCTGGGTCCTCCAGTTTTCTGCTATGTGGCCTTGGTCAAGTCACAATTTCTCTGTTCCTCAGTTACCTCATCTGTAAAATGGGGATTAAATCTTCCTCCCTCCAGATTAGACTGTGAACCCTATCTAGGTTAGGGACTGTGTCCAGCCTGATAAATTCAAGCTCTTAGAACAGTGCTGGACACATAGTAAGTGCTTAACAAATACCAATGAAAAACAAAACATAACAGATTGAGATGTTCTTAACCTCAGAGTCTATTTCTCTCTTAGCTGCATGCTGTGGAAGAAAATTTCACGGACTCTGCGTTATGTTTTAGCAAGATGTCAGAGACAAGTTTATTTCTACTAGCACTATCAGGGAGCAGAGATTGACAGGCAGAGTTTTCTCCACTAGTCAAGGCCGACTTAACTCCAAGCAATACAGAGTTTCTTTATATACAGTTAGTACACCATCTGAGGGTCACAAGTGATCAAAGAGCACAATACAAGGTATATATCTGGGAAAAGCAGCAGTAAATTTTTACTCACTTAGCTGGCCAGAGGTCCTGACCTTGCTAAGGGAGGAATGGCTCCATCCTGTCTCAAGACCTTGGTATGCCAACCTCCCCGATAAAGCAGATATTTGGACAGGATATAACAAATGGCTGCTTGGCCAGACAAAATGAAGTTCAGGCCTAAAGACCCATCACATTCCAACCCTTGATATTCTAGTGCTCCTACAGACTCTAGTCACCAGAGTTACTCTTGTTCATTATATATATATATATATATATATATATATATGGTTATGAGGCAATCAAGCAGGTCTAGAGGCAAAACAACTCAGAGGGAATGGTCAGAGAGAGAAGAAGCAAATGCAAGACCCAGACCACTTTGCTTCCATACTGAGTACAGTTTCTATTCATTTTAAGGAGAATATACTTGTACATCAATGCAAGATAGATCTCTAAGGGATATGTCTTTTTCTCAGATGGATCTGTGAACTTTCTGTTCGGGAGCAGAAGTCACCGAGAACAATATTTGGGCCCCCAGATACAAAATCTGACCCTCTGTGAAAAAAAGGCTTTCTAAAACCCAGGTTATCCTAGACTGATTTCTGCCAAAAGTAAGAAGCATGTGATGATCTTTAACTTAGTGGAAAGACCATGGGCATGGGAGTCAGAGGACCTAGGTTCTAATCCCACTCTGCCAATTGCTTGCTGTGTGACTTTGGGCAAGTCACTCAACTTCTTTGTACCTCAGTTACCTCAAATGAGGATTAAATACTGGTTCTCACTCCTACTTAGACTGTGAGCATCATGTGGGACAAGGACTGTCCAAGCTGATTAATTTGTATCTATGCCAGTGCTTAGAATAGTGCTTGACACCTAGTAAGCACTGAATCAATATAATAAAAGCAACAATGATGATCATCATCGATCAGTGGCATTTATTGAGGACTTACTGTGTGCAGAGTTCTGAACTAAGTGCTCGGGAGAGTACAATATAACATATCCCCTGCCCACAGCGAGATTACAGTCTAGAAATGAATTTACAGTCCAATGATAATATCCCAGTGCTTAGTACAGTGCTTGATATATAGCACTGAAAACCACAGTTATTAGTAGGTTTGGTTGCTGCACTCTATTGGTAGACACGATTCGAGCTAATGAAGACCCCAGCTCGTGGTGATACAATGCCAGAATCGGAACAAAAGAAATCAACCCTGGTCATTAAGTAGATGTCTCTCTTCAAATGTATTCAGTTGTCAGAGGGAGAAAGAGAGTCAGAATTTTAGGGTGAGCAGTGTAAAGAGACTTCTTTCTCTTTATTTATTTTTTAATGTTCATTAGTAAGAGCTTAACATATAACCACTGTTATTATAATCAAGTCTTTGAACGTGCTTCATGACTGATTGACACGAGGGTCCACCCACCCTACAGCTGCTGCCAGGGGTGGGGGCTGGTTTTTCTGTGGGTTCCCATCACCCACTGCCAACCTGTCTGGACTCAGCACTGCCATGAAGCTCTCAAGACGCACTTGGGTTTGAGGAGACTTGATTGAGAGGCTGGAAAATGCTATCAATTATTCAGGAATGGTAGCATCAGGGTTTCTGGGGCAGGGTATAAGACAGGACCCTGGAGATCTAAGCACAGAAACGTATTTTCTAAGAGAAACTTCTTAAAATGAAGAGAACTGAACTGTTTTGCCACCCTTCTGCTCCAACAAGAGACAATTTAGGGACAACTTAAGCCTTTTCATTAGTGACTCCTGTGTGATAGCTCCTTAAGTGGCCCTAATATGAAACGAATAATCTCAGGGCAAAGATCTGTTTGAAGGAGATATGATTGATGGTCTATCATCCCTAATTCACTGTTTATACTGGTAGCAAGCCTATTGGGAAAATAGCTCATTCATCAGGGTATTAGTGAATTCAACCAACGTATGGCACCTCCATTTTAACAAACTAAAGGAGAAAAGCTAAATGGGGAAAAGTGACAACCATCTCTGATTCTATGATAATGCAATTAGGCTGCTCCCCTCCAGAGCCTTTCCTAATTCACAAAACAGCTTCAGTCGGCAGGTCATAAATATATGATCATTTTTCACACTTTGAAAAGTAATGATGTCTTGACATGAATCAATAAATCTCGGCGAAGTCATTTATACTTTTAGGTTATGCATGCGAGCCCGTTTTGAAATTAGAATGTATTCAATGTGTATTTTCTATCCAGGCTGGGTTTTACATAATGTAATTTCACAAAGTCTCAAGTAAAACCATAAGTGAGATGTTTATGATAAGCATGAGGAGAAGATTTGCTTATCATAGAGGAATGAACGGGGCTGTGGCAAAGAAGCTGGTTTGTACCACTATTCTTCTGCTTCCATACATATCACATACAGAAGAGTTATCCTTTCCAAATCATTGTCTTCTATGTCTTGCTTTGCACGTTCAATGTTTTGATAACCAAAAAAAAGCACGACAAAATGAATGTTAGTCATTTATTTTGAACTAATCTTACTTCCATCACTTCTTTGCTGTGTGACTTGAGCAAATCACTTAACCTCTCTCTGCCTTAGTCACCTCAACTGTAAAATGGGGAATGAAGCTGTGAACCATCATGTGGGACATGGATTGTGTCCAACCTGATTAGCTTGTATCTATCTCAGTGCTTAGTACAGTATCTGGCACATAGTAAGCACTTTTAAAAATGGTGTTTGTTAAGTGCTTACTATGGGCCAGGCACTGTTCTAAGTGCTGGGGTAGATACAAGCTAATCAGGTTGGATACAGTCCACATCCTCCATGGGGCTCACGGTATTTTACAAATGAGGTAACTGGAGGCACGGAGAAGTTAAGTGACTTGCCCAAGGTCACACAGCAGAGAGGTGGCAGAGCTGGGATTAACAAATACCATTAAAAAAACTATAACATATCATAGGAGAAGTAGCGTGGCTCGGTGGAAAGACCACGGGCTTGGGAGTTAGAGATCATGGGTTCAAATCACTGCTCAGCCACTTGTCAGCTGTGACTTTGGGCAAGTCATTTCACTTCTCTGGGCCTCAGTTATCCCACCTTTAAAATGGGGAATAAGACTGTGAGTCCCACGTGGGACAACCTGATCACCTTGTATCCTTCCCAGCACTTACAGCAGTGCTTGGCACATAGTAACTGCTTAATAAATGCCATCGTCATTATTATTATTAACAAAAACCACACAAAAACTCTAAAACTCATTGTGGAATAAGAAGGCAGGATGCCTAGTGTTTAAAGCACAGGCTTGGGAAGTAGAGGAGCTGGGTTCTAATAGCGACTCTGCCACGTGCCTGCTGCATGCCCTTGGGCAAGTCACTTAACTGCTCTATGCTTCAGTTTCCTCAACTGTTAAATGGGGATTCAGTACCTTTTCTCCCTTCTACTGAGACTGGGAGTCCAGTGTGGGACTGGGAATGTGTCTGACCATTAATTTCTATCTATCCCAGCACTTAGAACAGTGTTTGACACACAGTGCTTAACAAATACCAATAAAAAAGGGGAAAAATGTTATACAGATAAGCCATTACATACTAAATACATATACAATTCACATACATGTATACTATAAATACAATTTAGTCACTTTCAGGAAGTGGAATACATATATTTACACATATGAACACCCATATCTACTAGCTAAACAATTTCCTCCTGATCACAGATCTATATGTTCAATAGGGAATTTGGAGATGGACATGCTGCTAAATACAGCTGGTAGGAATCGGTTGATGTTTGCTTAAACCTGCATTATTAAAACATCTACAAATTGGCAATTTACAGGGGTTATATGACATAGTGTAAGGCATTTTATTTTTTATTCCTGAAATGCTTGACAATTTTACTGGATGAAAAGTGAAATGACACTAAATCATAAATATACCCGCTGTGCTGTCATTCTCATTAGATGTTCCCTTTTGTTCGGTTTATGCAGTACTAGTGGTTACGAAAAAATGATGTGCTTTATAATAGGGGTGGACAATCCTACTCTTTCATCCAGGGACCTAAAAGAAACTATATTTTTAAATTAAAAAAAATTGGGGCTTGGTGCATGAGTTTTCACAGACATTTGGAATTGCTGATGAAAATAAATGTGGCCAAGAAGATTGTTTCTGGAGTCTTTGTGCATTCTGCCTCATCTCCATTATTTGATTTTGGCTGTGATAAGTAACTGGTTTGTAATATACCTCACCTACAATGATGAATGTCTTCCCTGTGTATCTTAAATTGAGGAATTTTTAACAATCGCTTCAGAAAGCATCAAATTCAGAGATTTATTTATTTTACCTCTTGGAGACTCCAGTTTAAAAGTAACAAAGCATTTTAGATAAAAACAGTTGTTTGAGAACCTTTCAAATAGACTGAATTGTATAAATTGTATTTGACAACTAGTGTTTAAAGGAAAACTAACTACATTTGCTCAGTAAACAAGCCTGAACTTTTTATCCCCTTGCTAATAGCTTTGGTTGGTTTGAGTTCCAGGCAATTGGGGAAGGACCCATGAAATTTGACTTGGTTTCTTTTTCAAGTGGCTGTGAAGAAGTAGCATGGAACCAATGCTAAAAATACACATGAACCCCTTGTCCATCTGTGCAATGTTGATCCCAGGTCTGTTCAAGGCCTGACATTTATTTTATGATGGTTCTTGCAAGGAAAATATTTGGATTAATGATGTCATTTAGCATCAATTTAGGGACAGTAGGTCTAATCTCAGCAGAGTGACATTAGGATTGAAAAAGTAAACCAGTGGGATACAGTTGATTGTGGCTCTTAGGTCAGCAGAAGGGAAGCTCCAGAGGTCATCCTGATTGGCCTTGTCACTTTCCCCATTCATCAAGCCAGTCCAGACTTCCCAAATCATTTACCAGATGGGGTGGCTCCTCAGTTTAAGCACCTGATATGAAGCCATCCGTCATCCGATAACATGATCGTTGGGCTGAGGCTGGCTCGGTGCTCTGCAGCCTGAATGCACGTGTGATGGAATAGGGCCAGGGAAGCGGGCTTAGCAGAGTTGCTCTCTCCTGATTGGATTTGCAGTCCTCCGCTGGACCATGGAACAGGTGGAGGCTGAGAGAGGATGAAAAAATTACCATGTGTTGCAGGGATTAGAGTGTGCACACTCACCATTCACTTGAATACCAATCAAAAGGCAACCTTGAGCCAGATCCACTTCCAGCCAGCTTGGGATACAGACCATGCAAAGTCCACGTAGGGGCTCAAAATCCCCAATTTCCCAGAGAAAGTGACTTTTATTTTAAATGTCTTTTGTTTCCTCACTTCAAAATTTGAAATGAGATCTGGCACGGGTAAACAAAACATCTTAAAATGAACCATTTTGGAAAAGATGAAAGCATTATCGGGGAATAGTCACCAGTCCTATTATTTTGTATCCTCCAGGAAGAACACCAATGCTTCAAAGACATTCAGACAGAGGGAAAATTGCAGTTACAATGAGAAGGCTGATTCCATAATGTGAAATAAAACTATTTTCATGCAAAATGTTGCTTGTTAAGTAAGTCTAGGAAAATTTCTAGATAAATTTCAGAAGAATTGGATCCTAAGAAATTAAATAAAATGATGAGGATCAGGGAGTTGATTTTTGTGCCTGTTGACAACAAAATAAAGCCATCACTTCTTTTTTCTTAGAAATTCAAATCTACACAAATGACCTCATAATTGATAAAACGGGTTAACTAGTGAGGACTTAATCCTCTTATGTCCTTAGTGAAGTAAGATAAATAAGTTTATTTTGCTAGGTATATGACACTCACCAATGGTCAGGGCTTCTAGGTTTATGTGAAAACTATGTGCCAAGTAACAAATATCAAAAATAAATGATAGAGTATAACTATTAAAAGGAATGAGCATATTTTTCTGCAAATACAGTTTCATTCCAATCCTATCAGTATATCTAGAAAATATTAGACAAAGATCCTTCTGGGTTCAAATTAGGACACAGTTGATGCCTCTAATGAAGAAGGGATAGGAAGAGTAATACTTTAGCCCCTAGATTTGGATTTAACGGGCTTATAAATGGTAGCCGGTGGAGGGTGGGTGTGGAGGGGGAACTCTAGTTTTTGGGTAGTCCATTAAAATAACTCATAATCAGTCAGTCAGTCGTGTTTATTAAGTGCTTACTGTGTGCAGAATACTGTGCTAAGCACTTGGGAGAGTACAGTATAACAATATAACAGTCACATTCCCTGCCCACAGTGAGCTTGTAGTCTAGAGCTGGATATTGGCGTTAATATAAATAAATAAAATTACAGATATGTACATTAGTGCTGTGGGGCTGAGCAGGGAAATGAATAAAGGGAGCAAGTCAAGGCAACACAGAAGGGAGTGGGAGGAGAGGAAAGGATGGCTTAATCAGGGAAGGCCTCTTGGAGGAGATGTGCCTTCAATAACTGGATGAAGATGTAATATTTTTTGTTAGGCTATCAGAGTAGGCTGGGAAATTTCTCACAGTGCTTAGCCTCACAGAAGGATTTGGAGTGGGTTGTGCTTCAGGGAGGAGGGACATGAGGCCAATCTATCCTGAAATGAAATATTTAAGTTTGCTTTGTGGAAAACTGTTCTTCTCTGTTTATCACATATCTCAGACTTGCCTGGAGGGTTAGCTATTGCTCTCTAGTACCTTTCCACTTGCTTCAAGACCACCTCCCAAATCTTCCCCATTATTACCTTAGAAAGCTGTTCTAAGTTGCCCCTTTAGAAAAGTTTATAACTTGTGTAAAATTGACCTGAATTCTGGCTGCCCAAGCTGTTCTGTTGTAAAATTTACATTTTATCCTAAATGTGTTTATAAGGCAATACATTTCATCCCTGCTTTTTTTTTTCCAAATTCAAAGTGTTAATTATAATAAATACATCATTACTGTACTTCCCTTTAGGGAGTGGAGTTCACGGCCCCACCTGAAATTAAAATTACTAGACTTTCCAGAGTTTTGTTTTTAACTAGGATACTTTCCTTAATTTTGTTAGAGCATAGAAAGTGCTAAAATATGCTGATTAGTGCTGATTTAAAATATTCCTCAGTAAGTCCATTACCACTTCTGTATTTTTACCACGAAAACTCTATGGGTCGACTACCAGAACGATTGCAGATGGAGGTGGGGCGTTCTGGGAGAGCTGTGTCCATGGCATTGCTAAGGGTCAGAGACAACTCAACGTCAATAGACAAGACAAGTCCATTCTAGACTGTAAGTGCCTTGTGGGCAGGGATTGTGTCTACCAATCTTGTTGTATTGTTCTCTTCTGAGTAAACTAAAAATGTCGTTCAGGGCATGTTGTTTTCCTGGTTGGTGAAAAGATTTGTCCTGTATCCCTGATTAGATATAAAAGTCAATCTTTTCTTAATTGTGATCCACCATAGCAGAAGTACATATCTTGGCACCTGGATAGAGAAGGGCAAGGACTTTTCTCAATACTTGGCCTTCTGTAGGTCCCATCATTCATCCTGGGAATTTGGTCCAGCGAAACTAGCGTGATCCAGTGGATAGAGCACTGGTCTGAGAGGCAAAAGGAACTGGATTCTAATCTCAATGCCACCATTTGCCTGCTGTGTGGCCTTGGGCAAATGACTTAATTTCTCCATAGCTCAGTTACCTCCACCGTAAAATGAGGATTAAGACTGTGAGTTTCAAGTGGGACATGGACTGGGTCCAACCTGATAACTCTGGATCTAGCCAGTGCTTAGAACAGTGCCTGGCACAGAATAAGCACTTAAATACCACAATCATTATTATTATTAATAAAAAAATCACAAAGATCTCCGAAAGATGGGGCAATGTATGATTTAACTGGACATTTTTTCACCACTTGTCAAGACGCCCAGGATACAAACAAATGTTTGATGAAATATTTATCTGATAGATACAGGTCTGACATGAAAAAACGAACATTCATACCCACATGCATCAATTTTTTTATAGACACGTCTGCAGTTACATGAGCGCAATTCCCCCTCCTCTTTTTTTTCTCCACCATTTCCATTGCAAGATTTGGCTTCAAACTGCCCCGTTTCTAACCAGTATCACTCAGCTCCTCACTGATATTCTGAATTTTTGCTTCATTTCCCTCGAGATATTATTTGTTTGGTATCGCTTAGAGTTTTTGTAAAGCTCAATCACATGTATTAGAATTTATATTACTAAAACCTTTTGCTCTAACTAGGTCATAACTGCAACAAAATGAAATGAGTTTTATATTGATCTCTGAAGTGTTGAACAACTATATCCTTTATCGTTAAAGCAAAAATTTATTTTGAAATTTTTCTGCCTAATGTCTCAGATTGGTCCCTTTTAATCCCAACTTCTATTTACCTTCTAAATTATTCTATTCCGCTGACAAAAAAGGGCTATGCTTTTTCATAAGCATCTTTTAAAAAATTCTAAATGCTGCCTACAAGATATGAATTCTTTCTGAAACCAGTTTCAGTGTCTATTATGTACCCAATATAGGTAATTGCAGATACTTTGATCTGATAATCTAAAACCTTTTAGTGGCAACAGAATACCAATTAAACCACCTCTTAGTCACCTTAGCATTCCTAAATTTTGTTTATTTATTTCCTGCTGATTATTGCATCCACTGATGTTTATTGCCAGGTCCAGAGTGTTGAAAGTGGCTTAGTAAACAGTGGCTTGCAGAAGTGTCCCTTCATGATTTACTTTGGCTTAGTACAGCTATAATATGGGTCCCAAATTTCTTTACAGGAATTTTCCTTCTTTGGGAGCTTTTGAAAGAAAATATCTTTTGGACTTGCTCCACTGTACTTTTGGAAGTATCAACAACATCTGGTAAGAACTTCTCAAATCCTACTCTCACCTCAATCGATGAGTGGTATTTACTGAGTGCTTAATGTGTGCAGAACACTGTGCTACGCACTTGTGACAATAATAATAATGATGATGATGGTATTTATTAAGCGCTTACTATGTGCTAGGAACTGTACTGAGCATTAGTGTAGATACAAGCAAATCAGGTTGGACACAGTTCCAGTCATTTACAGATGAGGTAACTGAGGCACAGAGAACTAAAGTGACTTGCCCAAGGTCACACAGCAGACAAGTGGCAGAACTGGGATTAGAACCCATGACCTTCTGACTCCTAGACCTAAGCTCTATCTATACCATGACTCTTCCTCCAAAAGATAAACATGACGATGGTGGGCTACTAGAGAGTTCATAGGCACATTGTGTGCCCATAAAAAGCTCTTCAATCAATCAGATGTACTTATTGAGCAGTTGTTATATGCAGCAAGCATTTATTATATGCCACTAAGCCCCTACTAAGTGGTTAGGAGAATCAGTCGATCAATCAGTGGTATTCATTGAGCCTATTGAGCCTTACTAATAATGTTGGTATTTGTTAAGCGCTTACTATGTGCAGAGCACTGTTCTAAGCACTGGGGTAGACCCAGGGGAATCAGGTTGTCCCACGTGGGGCTCACAGTCTTAATCCCCATTTTACAGATGAGGGAAGTGAGGCACAGAGAAGTTAAGTGACTTGCCCACAGTCACACAGCTGACAAGTGGCAGAGCTGGGATTCGAACTCATGAGCCCTGACTCCAAAGCCCATGCTCTTTCCACTGCGCCACGCTGCTTCTTACTATGTGCAGAGTGCTGTACTAAGTGCTTGGAAGAGTACATTACAGCAGAGTTGATAGACATGTTCCCTTCCCACTAGGAGCTTACTGTCTTAAGGGTGAGACAGAAATTAAAATAATTCATGAATATGTACCTAGGTGCTGCGGGGCTGAAGGTAGTGTGAACATCAATCAATCAGTGGTATCTACTGAGCACTTACTGTGTGCAGAATATTGTACTAAGCATTTGGGAAATTAGGTGTAATACAAGCTCACTGTGGTCAGGGAATGTGTCTGTTTATTGTTATACTCCCCCAGGGGCTTAGTACAGTGCTCTGCACCCAATAAGTGCTCAGTAAATAGGACTGAATTGAAAAGAGTTGGTAGACACACTCCCTGTCCACAAGGAGTTTACAATATAAAGGGGAAGACAGACATTAATAGAAATAAAAAATAATGATGTTACAGCAGTGCCATAGGGCTTAGGTGACTATCAAATTTAAAGGGTACAGACCAAATACAAGGATGATGCAGAATTGACAGGGAATAAGGAAAATGAAGGCTTAATTGAAGAATGCCTCTAGCAGGAGATGTGATTGTAATAAGATTATTTTAATAAGATTTTAAAGGTGAGGATAGTCATGGTCTGTTGTATATGGCAGGGGAGGGAGTTCCAGGCCAGATGGAGGATATGGGCAAAAATCAGCAGCAAAATAGACGAGATTGAGCCATAGTGAGTAAACTGGTGTTAGAGGAGCAAAATGAGTGGATTGTAGGAGGAAATCAACAAGATAAAGTAGGAGGGAGCCCCCCCTTTCCCTCCGCCGCTCTCGCTCCACTAACCCACAGCCCTGGATCACCTCCTCCGTCCGCCTCCTACGCTCCTATGCTCGAGCTGCTGAGCGCTGCTGGCGAAAGTCCAAGCACCGAGCCGACCTCACACACTTCAAATTTATCCTTTCCTGCCTTAACTCTGCCCTCTCCTCCGCCAGGCAAAGCTTCTTCTCCTCCCTCATCGACACCCATGCCCGTCACCCCCGCCGACTGTTCCGGACCTTTAACTCTCTCCTTAGGCCCCCTGTTCCTCCCCCTCCCCCATCTCTCACCCCCAATGATCTGGCCACCTATTTCCTCACGAAAATCAACACGATCAGGTCTGAGCTCCCCAAAGTCACCCCTCCGCCTCTCCCCTCCCCCCCACCAACCCCCTCCCCTACTTTCCCATCCTTCCCTGCAGTATCCTCAGAGGAGATCTCCTCCCTCCTCGCAAGTGCCACCCCCTCCACCTGCGCCTCGGACCCCATTCCCTCTCGCCTTCTTAAAACCATCGCCCCTGCCCTCCTCCCTTCCTTAACTTCTATTTTTAACCACTCAATCTCCAAGGGCTCCTTCCCCTCTGCCTTCAAACATGCCCACGTCTCCCCCATCCTAAAAAAACCCGCTCTCGACCCCACTTCCCCCTCCAGTTATCGTCCTATCTCCCTACTACCCTTCCTTTCCAAAATCCTAGAACGAGTCGTCTACAATCGATGCCTAGAATTCCTTAACTCCCATTCTCCCCTAGACCCCCTCCGATCTGGCTTCCGTCCCCTCCACTCTACCGAGACTGCTCTCTCTAAGGTCACCCGTGACCTCCTTCTTGCCAAATCCGATGGCTCCTACTCCATTCTGATCCTCCTTGACCTCTCTGCTGCCTTTGACACTGTCGACCATCCCCTCCTCCTCCATACCTTATCTCACCTTGGCTTCACGGACTCTGTCCTCTCCCGGTTCTCCTCTTACCTCTCTGGCCGATCATTCTCGGTCTCCTTCGCTGGAGCCTCCTCCCCCTCCCATCCTTTAACTGTTGGAGTTCCTCAAGGGTCAGTTCTTGGCCCTCTTCTGTTCTCCATTTACACTCACTCCCTCAGTGAACTCATCCGCTCTCACGGCTTTGACTACCATCTCTACGCAGATGACACGCAGATCTACATCTCCGCCCCTGTCCTCTCCCCCTCCCTTCGGGCTCGCATCTCCTCCCGCCTCCGGGACGTCTCCACCTGGATGTCGGCCCGCCACCTAAAACTCAACATGAGCGAGACTGAGCTCCTCATCTTCCCTCCCGAACCCGGTCCTCTCCCAGACTTCTCTATCACCGTGGATGGCACGACCATCCTTCCCGTCTCTCAGGCCCGCGATCTCGGTGTCGTCCTTGACTCGTCTCTCTCGTTCACCCCACGCATCCTATCCGTTACCGAGACCTGCCGGTTTCACCTCTACGATATCGTCAAGATCCGCCCTTTCCTCTCCACCCAAACGGCTACCTTACTGTTACAGGCTCTCGTTATATCCCGGCTAGACTACCGTGTCAGCCTTCTCTCTGACCTCCCTTCCTCCTCTCTCGCCCCGCTCTGGTCTATTCTTCACTCCGCTGCCCGGCTCATCTTCCCGCAGAAACGATCTGGGCATGTCACTCCCCTTCTTAAACAACTCCAGTGGTTGCCTATCGACCTCCGCTCCAAACAAAAACTCCTCACTCTAGGCTTCGAGGCTCTCCGTCACCTTGCCCCTTCCTACCTCTCCTCCCTTCTCTCTTTCTACTGCCCACCCCGCACGCTCCGCTCCTCCGCCGCCCACCTCCTCGCCGTCCCTCGGTCTCGCCCGTCCCGCCGTCGACCCCCGGGTCACGTCCTCCCGCGGTCCTGGAACGCCCTCCCTCCTCACCTCCGCCAAACTGATTCTCTTTCCCTCTTCAAAACCCTACTTATCCTGTTACCCTATTTATTTTGTTAATGAATTGTACATCGCCTTGATTCTATTTAGTTGCCATTGTTTTTACGAGATGTTCTTCCCCTTGACGCTGTTTATTGCCATTGTTCTTGTCTGTCCGTCTCCCCCGATTAGACTGTAAGCCCGTCAAGCGGCAGGGACTGTCTCTATCTGTTGCCGACTTGTTCATCCCAAGCGCTTAGTACAGTGCTCTGCACATAGTAAGCGCTCAATAAATACTATTGAATGAACTATTGAATGAAAAATGGTAAAGAGGTCCCGTCTGATGCAGAGGTAGATGGTAAACCACTGGAGGTTCTTAGGAATGAGGAAACATGAACTGAATTTTTTTTTGAATAAAATGATCCGGGCAGCAGCATAAAATATGAACTAGAGTCGAGAGAGGTCAAGGAGGTCAACAGGGAGGCGGATGCAGTAGTCAAGGTGGGATAAGATAAGTGCTTGAATGAATATGGTAGCAGTGTGGATGGAGAGGAAAGGGTTGATTTTAACAGTGTTGTGAAAGAAGATCTGATGGGATTTGTGACTGATTAATGTAGGTTGAATGAGAGAGATGATTTGGGGAATGTGTTCAGGAACACAGTTGTGTAGTACTCTCCCAAAGGCTTAGTGCAGTGCTCTGCACACTGTAAGGGCTCAATAAATGCCACCGAGGGTTTGATAGATTGAACACGGTTGAAATTTGGGAAGAGAGACCCCATGGTATGCCAAGGAGTTGTGATTAGATGGTTCCCAAACTGGGAACAGTAACAACAAACAACCCATTTCACTGCCCAAGATGAAACCAACAAAATTATCTTTGAAAAAAAAAAACGTGGTCTACAGGGAATTTAAGATTTTGATGTCTTCATTGAATTCAGGAGGGATCAATCAATCAATTGCACAACACGACAATATTACAGACACAAGCTTTGCCCAGTGTGAGTTTACAGTTTGGAGAATTTTGAGGAAGCAAGAGAAAGAATGCAGCCTTCCTCTTCAGCCAGTGCACACTCTTTCACTGGGGAAATTGTAGGGATAAATCATACTGCAACTTCCCAGTCTCTGCACCTGAATAAAGCTACAAGGTCAGGAGTCAAGAAATGGAGGGATGAGAAGGAGGAGAGGCACGGAGAAGCAGAAGCGAAGGGATGGAATTAGAACTTGATCTTGGAAACAATGTTTCCTCTAAGTCACCGCTTCCCATTCTCCTTTGAGTGAACAGAAATTTGCTCAAGGAAGTTAGGGCTGGTGTATGAGCTCTAAAACTCTGCCCTTACGAAAGGGTCTGAGACCTGGCCAATCTTGTCCATAACTCTGCAGATGGGTGGGGAGGAGGCCAGAGCTGCCCAGCGCCTGATATTGTGAAGGAGGTGACAAAAATGAAGGAGAGGGGGAAGTGAGAACATAATAATAATAATAACGGTATTTGTTAAATGCTTACTAAATATGCCAGGCACTGTACTAAGCACTGAGATAGAAACAAGATAATCAGGTTGGACACTGTCTGTTCCACATAGGGCTCACAGTCTCAATCCCCATTTTACAGAAGAGGGAACTGAAGTACAGAGAAGTTATGTGACTTGTCCAAGGTCACACAGCAAACAAGTGGCACAACTGGGATTAGAACCCAGGCCCTTCTGACTCCCAGGCTCATACTCTATCCACTAGACCACATAAGGCCACATAGCTTCAGAGCTGCCAGCGGACAAGTAGAAAGAAAAGAGAGAAAAATAACTCTGGCAGCAGAATTTGAAACTAGGTCAGAGTCTATCATTAAAGCATCTGACCCTTAGAGAGAATTCAATTTTGTTCTTTTCCCTCATGTCACTCAGGAGAAGAATGTTCCCCTTTCTTTGGTGAAACATTGATTCCTTTTCATGCTTAATTGCTCCAAATTAAATAAAACATTTCTCTAAAATGTTTTGAAATTCACTTAGACTTTTACCCATATACTGGGAAGACTCAAAGTCACTTACAGTGCTCAAAAAGATTGACTCCCCTTATGCTTTCTGCTCAACGAGTCGGAAGTTGTGTACAGTTTTCAGAGGAAAGTTTTTCTGTCCTCCAAAATACTAAGTTAAAAATCACATACATACATTTTCTCTTAATGGTATTTGCTGGTCACTTACTTTGTGCCTGGCACTGTACTTAGCACTGTGCTATATACAAGCTAAGCAGGTTGGACACAGTCCCTGTCCCACATGGTACTCACAGTCTTAATCCCTATTTTTCAGGTACGGTTACTGAGGCACAAAGAAGTGAGGTGACATGCCCAAGGTCACACGGCAGGCAATTGTTGGAGCCAGGTTAAGAACCCAGATCATTTGACTACCAAGCCCACACTCTTTGCACCAGATCACACTGCTTCTCACATGCACATATCCACATAAATGTACAGACGTACGAGAAACAGTCGTAGTAATAATTCTATTTACTAAGAGCTTACTTTGTGCAGAGCACTGTACTAAACTTTGAGAGAGAGGACATAAGTGGGAGTAAAACCCAGTCCCCATCCTTCAGAGGGCAAATCTGTCATTTCTTCTCTGGGCAAATATTCAAAGAGATGGCATAAAGCACCAGGCAGTGTGTAAGAAATAGACATCGGGAAATTGAAAACAAATACAAGATGCAGCTTTATACCATTATCAGTGGAACCAAAGGTACTCATCCTAGAAAGTTTTCTTAGGGAATTGGAAGCATTTTCTGCCTCCAGAATTTGAGTACTCTATGACATCTTTAGGCCTGGCAGCACAAAACAGATTAAAGAGACTGGTCCCATTACTTGTTTTAATGTGATGGTGATGGGGAAATATTATATTGGGTTCCTTAAGTATAGTTCCATACATTGAGGAAATGACTGAGAATTAGGCTTCTTCTTTATCTGTCAGCTTCTGCAGGAAAGAAGCAACGTGGTCTAGTGGCTTGAGAGTTTGCCTGGGAGTCAGAAGGACCTGGGTTCTAATCCAGCTCTTCTATCACTTCTCTCTAGATGGCAAAATCATTATGGGCTGGGAATGTGCCTGCTAATTTTGTTGTTTTGAACTCTCCTAAGAACTAAGTACAGTGCTCGGCATATAGTAAGTGTTCAATAAATGCCATTGATTGATTACCTGCTGTGTGGCCTACGGCAAGTCTTAACTTCTCTGTGCCTCAGTTATCTCACCTATAAAATGGGGATTAAGACTGTCAACACCATGCCAGACAGGGTCTGTATCCAACCTGATAAGCTCCTATCTACTCAGTGCTTATCAGTATAGAGACTGGCACATAGTAAGCACCTAGCAAATACCTCCCCCCAAAAAACTAAAACCAAAACCTAATCAGAATCAACTAATCTGTTGCCAAATTGGACATTCCAAGTGCTTAGTACAGTGCTCTGCACACAGTAAGCAGTCAATAAATACTACTGAAGGAACGAGTGGTTGACAAGAGTACAAAAGAAATATAAAATGCAGTCCTTGCCCTCAAAGAGCTTAAAATCTAAAAGATGAATCTTAAGAGAAATGCACGGCACACAGAAGAATGATACGGGTTTTACGTCAGGTGCCAGGTGAGTATGAAAAGAGTATAAAGACCCCTATAAACGGAGGGAGAGGTGAGGGAATAAACATTTAAAGAAGAGGGAACAAAGAATAATAGAACAAAAAAGCACTCCTTCTCTCAGAAGGAGGAAGAGAAGGGGATACAATTGATGAAGATGCCCACAAATTGGATTATAAATGTTACTTAAACAGAATTAGTAAAATCCCTGCAATCTCTATTATTTTTATCTGAGGATTTAAGTATCTATAAATAAAGTTATATGAAGGATAATGCGCAACTGTTGAGGTTAAACCTCCTGTCTTCTATTTTCTATAAGATTTTCCTTTGTGTTGAGGTGTTTAGTGCTCTTTTCCTGCTTTTTTAGAGGAAAACCCTTGCCTTTCTGACCTCAATCATTTTCTTGCTCTTTGAATAGGAGAGAGCTGGAACCATTTGTGGGCGGAAGGAAAATGTTTCAAAAACACATGTTTAGAAGAGGATGGTCTTGATTTTCCAATTTGAATATAATAGTGTAAATAAAAACCACATGAGGAGAGCATCTCTTTTTTATAACACTGAGAAAATTCCACAGTGTTACCCAGGATCATAGACTCCCTAAAAGTCCTTCAGATGAGATTTTCCCTGAGGTACTGAACACAAATACCCAACAAAATGCAGAGATCCTATTGGGCCCAAATAGTAAAGAGATGCCTGGGGTCTTTACATCCAAAATGCCACTAAAAATGCAGATTCAAAGGGCCATTAGAAAAAATAATTAATGTGTTTTTCTAATGGCCTATGTTGTTTTTATGACTTAAAATCTGTATTCAATTTATTTGAAGCACCAGTTTTATTAAGTTGTTTTTATTGGGTTATATAAAAATTGTCACACATAAATGTGGACAAAACCACAACATTTTTGGAAAGCAGCAGAAAATATGACCATATCTATTTAGAGAGAGTTGTCCTTATTTTTTTCAGTGATTATGTTACTGATGGCAGGATCCAATCCATGGAGGTGGCTGTATCTTTAAATTCTATCGGGACAGTTATCATGTGGGCAGGCTAACACTATCATTAGCCACAAAGTTTGAGTCACTGTTTGCAAATCTGCCATGTGGTTTCTCAATCTTCTTGAACTTTCTACTAAAGAATACATTTCTTCTCCTGATTGTTACATTCAAGTCATTCATTCAAATAATGATAAGGATAATATTTGTTAAAGGGCTATGTGCCAAGCCCTGGACTAAACGCTGGGTAGAAACAGGTTAATCAGGCCAGCTTACTCAGGTTTTTTGATTGGTTCTCCCATTAGTTGAGTATATGTTGTGTGCCAAGTTCTGCCCTGAACTTGGGGGGAAGCTACCAGGATAATAAATCACACACTTTTCCTGGCCAACAGAGATTCACAAAGCTAAGATGTTTGGAGAACATTGTCACATGGCAAAAGGAGAATAATGTTGGTATTTGTTAAGCGCTTACTATGTGCAGAGCACTGTTCTAAGCACTGGGGGAGATACAGGGTAATCGGGTTGCCCCACGTGAGGCTCACAGTTAAAGCCCATTTTACAGGTAAGGGAACTGAGGCACAGAGAAGTCAAATGACTTGCCTACAGTCACACAGCTAAGTGGCAGAGCCGAGATTCGAACCCATGATCTCTGACTCCCAAGCCTGGGCTCTTTCCAATGAGCCACACTGCTTCTTCTAAAAGAAAAACAGTTTCACAGTTCTCTGCACACAGTAAGCATTCAATACGAGTGACTGATTCTTCATTCTGAAAAGCATTTGTAGTCCTTTCTTTGGTCAGTTTTCTATCCTGACCAAAACATTCTTGTAGATCCATAATTACTAAGTTGTTTTAAAAACTTTCAAGGTGGAAACTTAAGACCCTTGAAAACCCAAATGATGATAATAGTATTTGTTAAGTGCTTCCCATATGCCAAGACCTGTACTAAGTGTTGGGGTAGGTACAAGGTAATCAGGTTCAACACAATCCCTGTCCCACATGAGATTCACAATCTAAGGGGAGGGAGAAGAGTATTGAATTCCCATTTTAAAGATGAGAAAACTGTGGCATAATCAGGTTTGACACAATCCCTGTCCCACAGGACATTCACAATCCCCTAAGCGGGGGGAGAAGAGTATTGAATCCCCATATTAAAGATGAGAAAACGGTGGCACAAAGAAGATAAGTGACTTGCCCAAGATTACACAGCAGACAAATGGCAGTGCAAAGAAAAGACCCCAGTTATTCTGACTTCCAGGCCTTTGCTCTTTCCACCAAGCAATGCTGCTTTTGAATATTCTCCACAAGTTCTAGACATGCTTTCCCTTAGAGAAATCATATTGTTTTTACCCAAGAGGTTTTTTTCTCTCCTTATTATAACTGATTGGTGTAAATGGCTGCTTTTATTTTGCAATGTAAAGTAGAGAAGTAAGAAACTACACCTTGCATTTGATCAAGGTAGACAACAAATCTGAATAATTCAACCCCTCAATAGCTGACTATATTAGGCCCTGAAATGTCCATTTAATTTACACAACTCTACATTTGTTGACCCATAAAGACACCCAGCCACTTATATACTGATTTATTTATTCTTTTGGGGTCTTTTCAGGGTTTTTGTGCTGCTTCTTTTCCTTTCTTGGTCAGGAAAAGATTATCTGGCAAAAAGCAGAGTGTAAGAAGATGAGCACATGATTTCTTGTTAGGGTTTCTTTATCCCCAGGCCAGAAATCAGTCTTAGAAATGTTCAGAGTCCGCTCCAGATGACTGTTAGCCCGGCCATCTCCACCAGGACTTAGACTACCTAAGGTAGACTCACCATGAGACACCTGAATAGATTTATGATGAAAATAAAATTTCCAGACAGTGAGCTCCTATGCCTTCCTTCATATCTCAAACCTTCAATTCCTTTACTCTGTATCTCCCTACTGCACTAATTGTCAAAGTTTTAATCTTTCAGTATTCTACAGCCTAATGCTTGGTAAATCCTGGCTCACAGCTCAGCAAAATATCACTGGCCTGACTGTACTTTCCCAACCAACAGGTAGATGATGTTTCTGAAACAACTAGGATGCGTTACCTGGTGTATACCCAGGATCATATTCTACTAATGTATTAGACCTATTAGTCTCATACTTATGTCATGTTGACTCTCTACATTTGATAAGGACCTCAAAGACTTTCTCAGTTTCAGTCCTACTTAATCATAATAATAATGGTATTTGTTAAGCTCCATGTGCCAAGCACAGTTCTGGAATAGATAAAACTTAATCAGGTCAGACACAGTCCCTGTTCCACATGGGGATCCCGCTCTTATCCTCCTTTTACAGATGAGGTAACTGAGGCACAGAGAAGTTAAGCACTTGCCCAAGGTCACACAGCGGACTTGTGGTGGAACCGGGATTAGAACCCAGGTCCTTCTGACTCCCAGGCCCATGTTCTATCCACTAAGACCCATTGCTTAATCTCCTAGCAGATCCTTTACCAATGCACTATCAAGAGAACAGAAACTCATGTAAGTTTTCACCTCTATATTCAAAAGAGAACTTTGGCAACATGTAAGATTTTCTTAAGGGATGATGGGTCTTTTGGGAGCTGATATATGTCCTTAGCCTTGTTCTGACTGGAAAGCTGTTTTACTTGTAAATTAACTGCTCTGTGTGTACTTCAAAAATGTATCCAGCTTCTGGGTGGCTATCTTAAGAATATGATGATGATTCTAGCCCATTGAGTAGACGTCTATCAGATCAAGTTTTAACACTGACTTTTAGGTTTCTCAATGGCATTTTCAGAATTTTGCAATACATTCATTCATTCAATAGTATTTGTTGAGCGCTTACCATGCGCAGAGCACTGTACTAAGCGCTTGGAATGTACAATTCGTCAACAGATAGAGACAATCCCTGCCCAATGACGGGCTCACAATCTAAATGGGGGAGACAGACAGCAGAGCAAAGCAGAACAAAACAAAAACACAACATTATCAAGATAAATAGAATCAAGGGGATGTACCCTCATTAACAAAATAAATAGGGTAATAAATAATATATACAAATGAGCACAGTGCTGAGGGGAGGGGAAGGAGGAGGAGCAGAGGGTCGGGGGAGCAGAGGGAATTGGAGGCTCAGTCTGGGAAGGCCTCTTGGAGGAGGTGAGCTCTCAGTAGGGCTTTGAAGAGGGGAAGAGAGTTTGGCGGAGGTGAGGAGGGGGGGCGTTCCAGAACGGCGGTAGGACGTGGGCCAGGGGTCGACGGTGGAATAGGCATAAAAGGGGGACAGTGAGGAGGTGAACGGCAGAGGAGCGGAGTGTCCGGGGTGGGCAGTAGAAAGAGAGAAAGAGGTGAGGTAGGAGGGGGCAAGGTGATGGAAAGCTTTGAAGCCCAGAGTGAGGAGTTTTTGTTTCATGCGAAGGTTGACAGGAAACCACTGGAGGTTTTTGAGGAGGGGAGTGACATGCCCGGAGCGTTTCTGTAGGAAGATGAGCCGGGCAGTGGAATGAAGAATAGACTGGAGTGGGGAGAGACAGGAGGAAGGGAGATCAGAGAGAAGGCTGACACAGTAGTCCAGTCTGGATATGAAATCATATGCACACCAATACATATGATAATAATAATGCTATTTGTTAGGTGCTTACTATGTGTTAATAACTGTTCTAATAGCTGGGGAAATACAAGCTAGTCAGGTTGGACACAGTACCTTTTCCACATGGTAAAGAGCACAGGCTTGGTAGTCGGAGGTCGTGAGTTCTAATCTCAGTTGAAAGAGCATGGGCTCGGGAGCCAAAGGTCATGGGTTCTAATCCCAGCTCTGCCACTTATCAGCTGTGTGATTTTGGGCAAGTTACTTCACTTCACTGTGCCTCAATTCCCTCATCTGTAAAATGGGGATTAAGTCTGTGAGCCCCAAATTGGACAACCTGATGACCTTGTATCTACCCCAGTGCTTATAAAGTGCTTGGCACATAGTAAGGGTTTAACAAATACCATCATCATCGTCATTCACCATCTTAATCCCCATTTTATAGATGGAGTAATTAAGGCACAGATAAATTAAGTGACTTGCCCAAGGTCCCAGAGCAGAAAAATGGCTGAGCTGATATTGGAACCCAGTTCCTTCTGACTACCAAGCTCGTGTTCTTGCCACTAGGCCTTGCTACTTCCCTATGCATCTTAAATTCATCATCTTCCAGAACCTTGACGTACTTGCTGCCGGAAAATGGCTCCATTTCCTGGCTACTATTTAAAGATAGCATCAACACTAATCCTACGTCTTGGATTTAGATGACAACACATTTATTTATAAACAGATGGGCAACAGCATATGTTTTCGGGAAAAAATAGCACTTCTGGAAGGTAAAGTGTTCATCTGCCTACAAAGTTTATTGGACATGAAATAATTTATCACAAAACCATAAAAACTATACAACATTTTGGGAATTTTCTCACCCTTCATCCCCACTCTAGCATTCCTCCTCTTTCATGTGCTCCACTTAACCTTAATCTTCTAGACTGCAAACTCCTCTAGAGTGTAAGCTCATTGTAAGCAGGTAACCAATCTACCAACTCTGTTATATTGTTCTCTTCCAAGTGCTTAGTATAGTGCTCTGCACATAGTAAGTGCTCAGTAAATACAATTGATTGATGTAAGGAACATGATGCATCTTCTAAAGAGAATCAAGCCTCAAGATCTCTCATTTTTTCCTTCCACTTTGATCTTTTGCAGGTAGATATATAAAAAGCCCAAATCTAAGTTCCTAATATGTAGATTCCTTATGTTTTACTGTTCTTTTCAGAAGTACATGCCAAGTTTTCATTATGCAGACTACCTGCTGCAAAAAAGGCATATTTTCGCTTTCCAGTGTCTTTTTCCTGGGTAGAAGATACTGGATGATTAATGAATAAACCAAGCTAAAAACCTACAGGATACTGAGGCTAAAGATAAATTCAGAGACTGTTAGGAGTAGAATAATGGATACAGTTGGTTAAAGAACCACTGTATGATTTGATATTGCTAAAGCAGTTAGAGCCGGTTGTTGGTCAGAGATTGTCTCTATCTGTGGCCAAATTCTACAGTCCAAGTGCTTAGTACAGTGCTCTGCACACAGTAAGCGCTCAATAAATACTATTGAATATGTCTGTTCATACTGACAGCACTGCTATGTCTGCATCCCAGGTGTGTTCTGATGATCCGGCCTGATAATACCATCATTGTGTAAAAAAATAGGAGAAAGAGAAAAGTAATATTGTCATTTATATATCTGCAATTTTTATATTTTACATTCCACATGTTCTTCATATGTAAGTGTAGTTCATTATATCGTTTAGATTGAGCATCACTATAAAGTGCTACTCTTCGGAAAAGGTCATTTACAATAATCTACTCCAATAATCAAGGTCATTTTCTTCTCCACTTGTCACAACACCTATTGCCTGTGTGCAGAGCACTGTACTAAGCCTTTCTCCACCAGGTTCTCCTAATATTTCTAAGGCTAGGAATGAGAAGGGCTTGAAGTATTTCAACTGCAAAGAAAAAACTTATTTCATAGTCGAATGTCATAGCCTTTCACACCAATTTTATTTCATGCCAGAAAAATCAATCGAATAAGAACACACAACAACCTTAGGTAAATATATTTGACTTAATGATACCGTTAAAGACCACGCATACGTTTGAGACTCTGATTTAATAGTTATTGACATATTTCTGTACATGTTTACATGTATTTAGTTTTAGAATTGGAAGTTAATATTACAGCTTTCTTTCACTTTCCTGGAAGATTTACATTAAAACCATCAGCCCAGTGTAAACCCCACTGACTTCTTTAACATGGCAGAAGCCAGAACTCAGCCAAAATGAGGAGGAGAATTGAGGAAATTACCATGTAATTCTGGCAAATAATCCTCTTTCACCTGAATTACCCAGATAATTGCCTCCATTGTCCTCTTTGCTCTGGTGGTGAGGCTTGGTCAGATACTGTGGAAAAGCGTGAAATCACTTTGTGCATTATTGTAATGATGGTCCTCTGTTAGGAAGGAACACCCATTCAGGTACTTCAAGTCACTTTTTTTTTCCCTCTCTTCCAGACGATGTACTCTCCTGCTTTCAATAAAGGCTCATAGTAAAGACCGCAAATTATTCATTCAGCCTACTTAGCCATATACTTCTCTGCTGTATAGCTACCCTAGAAGTGAGTCTAATTTGCTGATGAATACAATTAGGAGTGAATGATCCATTCCATTAACTTTAATGAGCTGCAGAAAGCCACTTGGTTACGGATGGCACCATGCAAAGGTTACAGTTCAGGGTGATAGTAAATCTCTGACAGCCATCCGTGCGGTTTTCAAGTATAGTCAAAGCAAAGAAGCAGTAACTAGTGCCCGGTTTTAAAAATGACTTGATTTCATTGCTCTTTTCTGTTTGGAAGGGTTTTAATCTTCCCATACAAGAGCTTAATAATTTATAGGTAGAGCATATGTAACTGGCAGTTATGATAAATGACATTAACTTAGAAGTGGTCTTGTACTTTAATAGATGATACAGTCTCTTCACGTTTATTTTGTTGCCTCTTGATTTCAAGTATACATAAACTTCATCTAGTAAATAGGAACTCTGCAAATCAATGATTTAGTAAAAGTTGGCAGTAGACTATAATAGAGTGTTTCTGTACACTAGAATGAATAAGAAATTTCTCTAGAAAATATCCATATTAAAAGGTTTTGATATTTTTAAACTAGAAAATATTTTAAATGATAAATAGAATGGCCTAGTGGAAGAGCACAAATTTGGTAATCCAAAGACCAGGGTTTTAATTCTGGCTCCACTACTTGCCTATCTGACCTTGGGAAAGTCACTTAGCATCTCTGTGCCTCAGTTTCCTCATCTGTAAATTGGTGATTCAATACCTTGTTCTCCCTCACTCCTCCTTAGACTGTCAGCTCCGGACTGTGCCCAATCTGATCATATCATATCTGTCCAGGTTCTTACTTCAGTGCTTGGCACATAGTAAATTATAATTAACAAAACTACTATTATTAATAACAATAGTGATAACAAATATCAGAATTATTATTATTAGAGGTAAAGTATATGACTTTTAAGATTGCAAACGCCAAGTGTAATTAGCTAAATAGACTATTTATGCACAGAGAAATTGGTCTACCTTATATTTGTTTTTGGCTAAATCAATTAATCAGTCCATCGATGGTATTTATTGAGTGCTTACTGTATGGACAGCAGTGTGGCTAGCGAAGCAGTGGGGCTCAGTGGAAAGAGCACGGGACTGGGAGTCAGAGGTCAGGGGTTCTAATCCCTTCTCTGTCACTTGTCAGCTGTATGACTTTGGGCAAGTCACTTCACTTCTCTGGGCTTCAGTTACCTTGCCTGTAGAATGGGGATGAAGCCTTTGAACCCCACATGGGACAATCTGATTACTTTATATCTACCCCAGTGCTTAGAACAATGCTTGGCACATAGTAAGCACTTAACAAATGCCATCATTATTATTATTATTACTAAGAGCTTGGAAGAGTACAATTCAACAGAGTTGATAGGCACAATCCTTAACCACAAGGAGTCTGTAAATCTGTAAATTATTTATTTATTTATATTAAGGTCTGTCTCTCCTCCCTTCCCCCACCCCCAATATTGTAAGCTAATAGTGGGCAGGGAATGTCTCTGCTTATTGCTGTATTGTACTTTCCCAAGAGTTTAGTTCAGTGCTCTGTACACAGTAACCATTCAATAAATATGATTGATTGAATGAATGAATGAAAGGAGAGGCTACAGTTAGAAGTACAAAGCCTGACACATAGCAAGCACTTAATCGCCATTAAATATATAGGTATGCATATATGTACTTACAGAGAGAGAGAGAAAGAGATAGAGATAGCATAATTTTTTTAAGGAAACAAATTAACAGGATATTCAAGTTTGAAAATCACTGAAGAACTTTTATAAACAACATGCCTCTAAAATGGCTTTTAGTTTCCAGAGGTGACTAGCTTTTCCTTGAAGAAAGCAAGTGTAAAGGGAAATCTGAAAGCATTTATAATCTTCCTAAACCTAATTTCCCAGAAACCACAGGGAAGAAAGAGGCTCGAATTATCTATAGGTATGCCTAGAACCGAGGAGATAAGGTCAATAATCTTTGAAGGGGATATATAATTGAATTTATTGGGTCTATTCCGTTTGAGTCTGGTTGTGTTGCTTGAAAGAAGGGACAAGGGAAAGGATTATAAAATTGCAGATATGGTTAATACTGGGTTTGTGGTATTTCCTGCCTTTTTAATGCTATTTAGGATCTTCTTAAGTCTGGAAATAGATAGTGTCATGGTCTCAGACTTTTGACATCTTTTTCTTTGATTTTTTTAAAGCCAACCATCTGATACTGTGAATCAGTAAGTACATGAACAAGGAAAATAATATTGATAGCTAGGGTCTGTTACGGTCAAATGGTCACCGTCTAGGATGTAGGACAAATGGCGAGTATAATACACCATTAGGTGAAGGTGCCGAGGATGGAATTTGTGAGGAAGAGTTTTCAGGATTGGGTGTCATCACAAACGGATTAATCAATTTATTGAATGCTTATTGTGTGCAGAGCATTGTATTAAGCACTTGATTTGGTAGGCACGTTCCCTGTCCACAAGGAGCTAACAGTCTAGAGGGGGAGAATAATAATAATAATAATGTTGGTATTTGTTAAGCGCTTACTATGTGCCGAGCACTGTTCTAAGCGCTGGGGTAGACACAGGGGAATCAGGTTGTCCCATGTGGGGCTCACGGTCTTAATCCCCATTTTACAGATGAGGTAACTGAGGTACCGAGAAGTTAAGTGACTTGCCCAAAGTCACACAGCTGACAAATGGCTGAGCCGGGATTTGAACTCATGACCTCTGACTCCAAAGCCCATGCTCTTTCCACTGAGCCACGCTGAATAGATGGAAATAACTTGGGACCCTCAACAAATATAGAACGATTAATCCATGACCCCAAGGACATACTATGTACTGTAATGTCTGTCTTTAAGATGCAGAATGTTTTAGAACCTGATGCGATGCCTTGCACACAGTAGGCATTCAATAAATGGTGTCAGTGATGATGATCTTAATCTTCAGAGCTGGGACATCAATTGGTAAGCCAAAAATAACCTAAAAAGGTCTGAATAGAAGATTCATTTTACCATCACTTTAGATTAAGTTTAGCTTAGTTGAGGAGCAACATGGCTCAATGGAAAGAGCATGGTCTTGGGAGTCAGAGGTCATGGGTTCTAATCCTGACCCCATCACTTGTCAGCTGTGTGACTTTGGGCAAGTAACTTAACTTCTCTGTGCCTCAGTTCCCTCATCTGTAAAATGGGGATGAAGACTGTGAGCCCTACGTGGGACAACCTGATTACCTAGTATCCCCCCCAGCTCTTAAAACAGTGCTTGGCACTGTTAAGTAAGCACTTAACAAATACCATCATCATCATCATTTAAAGCACATAGATATAACCAGTATTTTCATGCAAGTGGGTAAGTCCTCCATTAGTAAATAAGAGTTACCTAATGACTTCAGGCTCCCTCCAGTTACAGCCCCATCTCCCTCCCCTACCATTCCTCTCCAAACTCCTTGGGTGAGTAATCTACATATGGTGTCTCCAGTTCCTCCCCTCCAATTCTCTTTGACCTCACCCAATCGGGCTTCTGCTCTCTCACTCTACCAAAATTGTCCCCATTAAGGTCACCAATGACCTCCTTTTTGCCAAATCCAATGGCTACGACTCCATCCTAATCCTCCTAGACCTTTCAGCTGCCTCCGACACTGTGGACCACCACTTTCTCCTGGAAACACTATCTAACATTGGATTCACTGACACTGTCCTCTCCTTGTTTTTCTCCTATGTTTTGTTCACTCCTCTCTGGGCAGGGTCCTCCTCTGCCTCTAACTGTGGGGAGTGTTTTAAGGCTCAGTCTTAATACGCCCAAAACAGAACTCCTTATATTCCTACCCAAACCCTGTCCTCCTCTTGACTTTCCCATCACTGAAGGCACCATTTTCCTTGACTCATAAACCCGTAACCTTGGCATTAATCTCTATTTCAGTCCATACTTCACTTTGCTGTCGGGATTTTCTTTCTACAGAAATGTACTGGGCATGTCACTCCCCTTCCTCAAAAGTCTCCCGTGGTTGCCTATCACCCTTCATATAAAATGAAAACTTCTCACTCTTGGCTTCAAAGCTCTCCATCACCTTGCCCCTTCTTACTTCACCTCCTTTCTCTCCTTCTACATCCCAGCCCGCACACTCCACTCCTCTGGTGCTACCCTTCTCCCTGTGCCTCGTTCTCTCCTGGCCCGCTATCAACCTCTGGGCCATGTCCTACCTCTGTCCTGGAATGACTTCTCTCCTCAAATCTGCCAAACAATCATTCTTCCCCCCTTCAAAGCCCTACTGAATGCTCACCTCTTCCAAGAAGCTTACTCAGACTAAATCCCCCTTTTCTTCAGCTCCCCACCCCTCCGCGTCACCCCGACTCATTCCTTTTGCTCAACCCCCTTCTCCCCGCCCCACGGCATTTGTGTATGTGTATATATGTACATATCTATAATTCTATGTATTTATATTGATGCCTGCTTATTTGTTTTGATGTCTGTATCCCCTCTTCTAGACTGTAAACCCGATGTGGGCAGGGATTGTCTCTCAATTTCTGAATTGTACTTTCCAAGCATTTAGTACTATGCTCTGCACACAGTAAGCAGTCAATAAATACGACTGAATGAATGAACTAATCTCTCTCATTTAACCCACATATTCAATCTGTCACCGAATCCTGTCAGTTGATCCTTGACAACATCACAAAAATTCACTTTCATCTCCATCCAAACAGCTGCCACATGAATCCAAGCACTTATTCTATACCACCTTGCTTACCAGCCTTCTTGTTGACCTCTCTGCCTCCTGTCTCCACTCTGCTTCTCAGATCATTTTTCTACAGATCTGTTCTGACCATGTTTCCCCGTTCCTCAAGAACCTTCAGTGGTTGCTCATCCAGTGCTTAGAACAGTGCTCAGCACATAGGGCTTAACAAATACCATCATCATTATCTGGAAAGAGCCTGGGCTTGGGAGTCAGAGGTCATGGGTTCGCATCCCAGTTCTGCCACTTTTTTTTTTGTGGTATTTGTTAAGCGCTTACTATGTGCAAAGCACTGTTCTAAGCGCTGGGGGATACAAGGTAATCAGGTTGTCCCATGTGGGGCTCACAGTTTTAATCCCCATTTTACAGATGAGGTAACTGAGGCACAGAGAAGTGAAGTGACTTGCCCAAAGTCACACAGCTGGCAAGTGGTGGAGCCGGGATACGAACCCATGAACTCTGACTCCCAAGCCCGCGCCCTTTCCACTGTACCACACTGCTTACCGCTGCTTACACTTGTCAGCTGTGTGACTGTGGGTAAGTCACTTAACTTCTCTGTGCCTCAGTAACCTCATCTGTAAAATGGGTATTAACTGTGAGCCTCACATGAGACAACCTGATTACCCTGTATCTCCCCCAGTGCTTAGAACAGTGCTTTGCACATAGTAAGTGCTTAACAAATACCAATATTATTATTATTATCAAAGAGAAACTCCTTATCTTAGGCTTTAAATCCTACCATACTTTGCTCCTTTCCTACTACAACCCAGCCTGAACTCTTTGCTCCTCTAAAGCCAACCTATATACTATACCTCAATTTTATCCATCTGAACTCTCACCCACAATCTACCTATAGCCTGGAATGCCATCCTTCTTCATATCTGACAGATGATCACACACCCCACCTTCAAAGTCCTATTAAAAGCATATCTCCTCTGAGAGATCTTTCCTGACTAAGCCCTTATTCACTCTTCTCCCACTCCCTTCTTCATCATTCTTGCATTTGGATTGGCACCCTTTATTCACCCCTCCTGCCCCAGAGCATTTATGTACCTATTGGTAATTTATTATTTTTTTATTACAGCCTGTCTCCCCACCTAGACTGTAGTAGACTTGTTCTGGGAGGAGAACATGTCTTCCAATTGTATTATTTTGTACTCCCTCAAGTGCTTAGTACAGTCTTCTTAGTACAGTGCACACAGTAAGCATTCAATAAATACAATTTATTGATCAAGTGATTCAGGCTCTCAAAAATCTTCCTCTTGTCACTACTGAACGTAAAAGCTTTAATTTAGGAAAGAAGGCAGAATAACAAAGAAAACATGAGTTAAAATACTTCACTCACAAGGCAGAACTTTGTATCCACTTTGTTTTTTTGAATATATTTCCATTTTAATTTGTGTCTTTCTTGCCCTACCGTTCTCCCCACATTCTTGATGGTTTTCCTAGCCCCACTTGACTCCTCTGCTACAATACAGATAACTACAAATGAATTTCTTCATTTACAAAGAGTGATCCACACCAAGAAAGTTATGATTCCATTGTATTTGTAAACAGTAGTTATTTTCTTGAAGGATTTTGAGTGGAAAGTTCAACTAGTTTGAACTGGGTCTCCTTTGTTGTGGGGGCAAAAATTGTGCTCGGGACTAATTGCGAGTGCAATCAGCCACTTGCACCCTCAAAATTAAGTATCTAATTGTGCCTACTATTAGCCAATTGTGGGTTCAATTAGCTGCAGGTGCAAACATTGCACCTGCACCTAATTGAGAGGCATTACCACCCAAAATAAGAATCAGCCTAAATTTTGGTCATTGAGGTAAGACGGGTGCACACTGAAATAGTAACCTTTTGGATCAAGGACACTATTTAACAAAGTTTTTTTTTTTAACTGTTGACAGATCTATCTCATTTTTAACATATCTTTCTTTACATCCTATGCTTCGGAGTTTCAAGTCTGTTTAGAAGAAAGGCAAAGCCAGGCATTACAATCTGTTTTACCTTAAACAATATCCATATGACACTTTTTGTTATACACACCCTGAAAAGAACAGATGCCACTCTTGTCCCACTTCTCAAAGTGGCCCATTATCCTTCCCGGGTTGAAGGTCTCATTTCTACAAAGTTGGGATAAAGGGAAGAGAAAATATGTTTCAAGGCAGAGAGCCATATTTTTGGAGGCAACTTGCAAAAGGCATCGCCATTTACTCTTTCATTTGAGACTTCTCTGTCTTCATTTGAGTGTGAAGTCCATTTTAAAAAAAAAAAATGCTTCCCTCAGGGTAATTCTAGCTGTATAGGCCGGCAAAGTATCTCTTTCCACTGTCACAGTGACCAAGGGTGAAAGAGCAGCCTGACCTAGTGGATAGAGCACAGGCCTGAGAGTCAGAAGGTCATGGATTCTAATCCCCGCTCCACCACATATCTACTGTGTGACCTTGGACAAGTCATTTAACTTCTCTGTGTTTCAGTTACCTCATCTGTAAAATGGGAATTAAGACTGTGAGCCCCATGTGGGATAGGGCCTGAGTCCAACCTGATTAACGTATATCTACCCCAGTGCTTCAAACAGTGCTTGGCACATAGTAAGCACTTAACAAGTACCATTATTGTTACTGTTATTAGGGTGCAAAAGATTCTCAAAGATATTCACATTCATGGACCTGGCATTTTTGTCAACAGCATCATCTTCGATCCGCAAGACAGTTGTACTCAATCAGTGGTATTTTTTGAGTACTTACCTGTAGTAAGTGTTTGGGAGAATAAAGCAGAGTTGGTGGACATGTTCCCTGCTCACACAAGTTTACAGTCTAGACTACAGGTATGTAAATATTTTCACCCGTGATTATTTTAGTTTCTTGGTTTCCACCTCACAGATCCTTTTATTAAAGCCCTCCAGTCTGTATTCCTCCTCTCAGATGACACCCTAAGTTATAGTTGACTTCAAAATGATCATTTCCCTGGTGAGAATAGTCAGTCAATAAGGTGGAATAGCCCCCCCTCCCAGCCCCACAGCATTTATATACACATCTGTAATTAATTATTCATATCAATGTCTGTCTCTCCCTCTAGACTGTAAGCTCTCTGTGGGCAGATAGTGTTTCCATGTATCGTTCTACTGTACTCTCCCAAGCACTGAGTAAATATGACTGACTGTCCCGGGCTATTGCACAGGGCTTGACTCCGTCATTTAGTATGGGATCACAGTATCTTCATTACTTAGCACACTGTTTTGCATAGAGCAAGTTTTCAGTATAGATTGAAAGATGGTGCTGATGATGATAGTGATGATAAGGGAAATAGCAGGTGTCTTGAGATGGAGATCAGAGAACGTGGTAGTAACCCAAGGTGTTCAGAATTTTTTCAATATCACTGTTTTAGATACTTAATAAGTATCTACACTTTTATTCCCTAAGGCCAAGTCTACAATCATAATTGGAATAATAATAATAATTATGGTATTTGTTAAGCACTTACTATGTGCCAAGCACGGTGTGAAGCACTAGGGTAGATACAAGGTAATTAGGTTGTCCCACGTGGGGCTCACAGTCTTAACCTCCATTTTACAGATGAGGTAACTGAGGCACAGAGAAGTTAAGTGACTTGACTAAGGTCACACAGTAGACAACTGTGGCAGAGCCAGAATAAGAACCCATGTCCTCTGACTCCTAAGGCAGTGCTCTTGCCACTAGGCCATGCTGCTTCTCTAAGGTGGCTTTTCAGTCCAAAAATATTTGCGTCTGAAACATATATGGTCTTTTTGTTTGAACTGGCTGTAAACAGAATATATGTGTGTGTGTGCGCACGTGTGTGTGTGTATAAAATTGGGTATAAGCAGAATATATATGTGTGTATTTATATGTACGTGACTATACATGTATATATACACACAAATAGAGAGATAAGAGTTATCCTTCACACTTAAGGAAGACAACATCAATGCTGAAATTCAACTAAGGGGTCAGATGTGACTGAAAAGATTCATGTGGGTGTTTCTCCCTCTAGATTGCGGAAGCAGCGGTTTAGTGGCAAGAGCATGGACTTGGGAGTCAGAGGTCATGGATTCTAATCCCTGCTCTTCCACATATCTACTGTGTGACTTTGGGCAAGTCACTTAACGTCTCTGTGTCTCAGTTACCTCATCTGTAAAATGGGGATTAATAATTATAATAATAATGTTGGTATTTGTTAAATGCTTACTATGTGCAGAGCACTATTCTAAGTGCTGGGGTAGATACAGGGTAATCAGGTTGTCCCATATGAGGCTCACAGTCTTAATCCCCATTTTACAGACAAGGTAACTGAGGCCCAGAGAAGTTAAGTGATTTGCCCAAAGTCACACAGCTGAGAAGTGGCAGAGCCGGAATTCGAACCCAGGACCCTGACTCCCCAGCCCGTGCTCTTTCCACTGAGCCACGCTGTTTCTCCAAGACTATGAGCCCTACATGGGACAACCTGATTACCTTGAATCTACTCCAGTGCTTAGAACAGTGCATGACACATAGTAAGCTCTTAAGAAATACCGTTATTATTATTAGTATAAGATTGTAAACCCTCTTTCTGGGCAGGGATCCTGTCTACCAACTCTTCTATACTGTACTCCTCCTGGTCCTTAGTACAATGTTCTGCACACAGAAAACAGTTAATAAATACCATTGCCTGATTTATTGATTGATGGGGACCCACAGACCCAAGTGCATTTTGCACACACATGCGATGTGTCTTGACTCTATTTATTGCCATCGTTCTCGTCTGTCCGTCTCCCCCGATTAGACCGTAAGCCCGTCAAACGGCAGGGACTGTCTCTATCTGTTGCCCACTTGTTCATTCCAGGCGCTTAGTACAGTGCTCTGCACATAGTAAGCGCTCAATAAATACTATTGAATGAATGAATGTGTATATAAATACTTCAAGTACTTATAAGTACTGGAGGAAAACTATTTTTTATTTCAGGAACAGGCACTGCTTTTTCTGACAGTCACTTAAACCTCTAAGCAGATTTAGAAGCCTGATATTAGTGATTGTCTGATTGTAAATACAACTCCTGATTATCATCATTCTGGAGAAGGAATTACCAATCAAACAAACTGGTATTCATCTCCTATTTCTTGATCAGCCCCTTGCCCAGTAATTTACTCCTGCTCTAGTTCTTTGACATTTTCTTTCATTCAGTCATTCAGTTGTATTTAATTGTACTATTTAATTAAAATACAATCATATTCAATTGAGCACTTACTGTGCACAGAGCACTGTACAAAGCACTTGAGAAAGTAAAACAGTAAACAAATTCCGTGCCCACAGTGAGCTTACAGTCTAGAGGGGGGAGACAGACATCTACACAAATAAATGACAGATATTTACATAAGTGCTGTGGGGCTGGGAGGGGGGAACAACAAAGGGAGCAAGTCAGGGCAACGCAGAAGGAGTGGGAGAACAGGAAGGGGGTGAGCGGACTAGTCTAAGAAGGCCTCTTGGAGGAGTTGTGCCTTCAATAAGGCCTTGAAGGTAAGAAGAGTATTCATTCATTCATTCAATAGTATTTATTGAGCACTTTCTATGTGCAGAGCACTGTACTAAGGGCTTGGAATGTACAAATCGGTAACAGATAGAGACAGTCATTGGATTATAGGAGGGAGCTCATCACAGGCCAGAGGCAGGACATCGGCCAGGGGTCGGCGGCGAGACAGGTGAGACCGAGGCACAGTGAGAATACAGAATAGAAACTACTCTGTATCTTGTCAATTTATGGGCTAAAATAGACATTGTTCTTCTTGGCTGATATTCCATCATGCGATTATCATTTTCCTGTGTAGGTCTTTTGGTGTTCTTTATTTTTAAACCATATCTAACTCATCAGATGCGATCTACTACTGAGCCAGGCAATATTTAGGGATATCTTCTCTTTTCTCTTTTGCCATCTGGGCTGAGCAGTGTACTCCAAACTGTCAGCTGCTCAGACATCCAGAGTGTTGCTGAATGGTGCTACTAACTCTTCACTGATATTAACCAACCAATCTGTATTATTAATTGAGCCCTGACTTTGTGCAGAGCATTGTACTAAGCATTTTGAGAGGACAGTAGAATTGGCAGCTATGTACTATCCAGACAGTAGCAGCCCCCAAAGAGCTTACAATATCCTAAACTGCCTACCTGAACATGAGCTTTTAAAGTGTAGAATATGAGGGACCTCTCTGGCAGACCCAGCCAAAGTGGCATTCACCCAACCAGTTGTCAGACTCAAGTTCAACTCTCCAGTACCAAAGGAAGAATTTTCCCGGTCCAAGCCTCCGGCTTGTAGAGTGGTCTGTTAACACTGCATTAAAGAGAAGATGTGATGGCAATCGTAAAGTCAGGTCGCTCCAGTTTGAACAGAGATTGAAACACCACAACTCCGATCGTTTCTGAAACATTGTGATAGTAGGGAGTTCCTGCATTTCCATACTATGCGAAGCATCACAGAAGTATGTGTTAAATGGGCACAGTGATTTTAGAATGACAATCATTCTCCAGTAAGCCTGACTCCACAGGTAATTTATGGGTTCTTCATATTGTAATCTCCTACTTTATACTGAGTGTCATAGGTAGTGTGTCATTCATAATGAACTGGTGTTACTAAGTGTTAGAGCCCCCCGACAAGCACAGACGTGGGTAAAAGACTTACACACATCTCACAATCTAATCCTTTCTGGGTGTCCTTAACAATTTCTCTTTGCTGCACTGATAAATTTAGAACTAGATGCTTTACCAACAGAAAGATAAATATTCCCAGGAAATTAGGTGTTTGAGTTTAGTGAATTCAGGGGATTATCAGCATTAAGAACCTTGAGTTCAAGATTCATTTCCCCACTGTTCACAGTGTAGTGGATGACTCTGAGTAAGTACTTTAACTCACCCCTATAAGAAATTATGCTAGCTGTAAACTAACTTTATATAGGGGGCTGTTGGAATTTAAACAATCTGGGGAGGGAATATGGGGAGGAGATAGTTGGGGATTCTTCGGGATGTTCTGTAAATATAAATTGTGATTTGCACCTTAAAGATTATTACTTCTTTTTTTTTTTCTTTTACATCTCGGAAGGATGCAAAAGTTCCCTTCAATTTAATTTGATACTCAAGTCTTTTCCAAATGTTTAACTTCATAAATTTCTGCAAAATGTTTATTTTGGATTGGAAAACATCAAAAATGGCACAATCAAAAATACAGCCCCACTGTGTGCTGAATGCAATTTTGGTCTATAACTGCCACTTTTTTTGGGGGGGGACACTTTTTGGGATTGTTTCAGGCATGGAAATTCTAAACACTCGCAGGTTATTCTTTGTTCTAGCTATGAGACCTTTGTTACCCCATCCCACCCATGTGCTTGAGCCACGGGTTTCTTGAAACTTAAGATAATCAAGTTCATTGCCTTCTTTTTTAGGGAACCAAAGAAAGTGGGAGAGACCAGACCACTGTCTTTGTAGACAAATCAAAGACAGCGGCTTCTGTTTTCTTATATCACTAATTTGGTCCTGCTGTATAAAGTCCAAATCAAAAAAGTGTTTTGCAATGGTAGGATCTCTTCAGAGACCCATCAGGAAAGTCAAAATACAGGCTTAGGTTTAGAAGCACAAATAAAGTGCCCCTTTCACTTTAATGGGAGCTGCACATGTGCTCCTGAAGTTAAAAATGTCCCCTTGTTTTGCAACATTCTCCATTTAGACTATACAGACAGGACCCCTTAATTGAAGATCTGTTAATACACTTTTCTGCCTATCAGTGCCAAGCCAAACATTTAGTACTAACTCTTCCAGGGAATTGCTCAAACATGAAATGATCACCTAGAACAGATTCAGAGTCAGCATGTTTTGGAATCTCGGGAGTTAATGAGAAGACCAATCTTGGTGAATACGCGCTCAAGTACTAAACCATCTGGAAGGATTTTTTCTCAGATCTCAAGTGTCTGAGGAAGGCAGTCTCTAGACATAAAGAGAAAAAGCTCAGAAGACTGCAGTGAAGAAAGATGTCTTTGAACTTTGTACTTCCCCTCAAACAGCTCCCAAAGGCCACTGGCCAAGCACTGAGGAGTTCTGCCTCTCCGAAAGGAATCCTTGACATAGTTGAATAGGAGAATCTTGTGGTTAGAGCTCATCCCTGAGGTGGGATGAGTATAAAAGTATAAAAGAGTGAAAGGGTGATAGGGAGAGGTGCAAATAAATGGGAAAATGAGAGATTAGTCAGGGAAGGCTGCCTATATTTAAAGCTCAGCATGCTATATGTCCGTTTAGGCAGAAACCTTCCGACTGAGCTACATGAGTTTGAATCTTGTAAAGCAGTTTATCCTAGTGGGCTTGGGTGTCAGAAGGACTTGTATTCTAGTTCCAACTCCATCATTACACTGCTGTGTGCTTGGGCAAGTCACTTCACTTCTCTATGCTTCAGTTACCTCATCTGTACAATGGGGATTAAGGCTGTAAGCCCCATGTGGGACATGGACTGTAACCAACTTGATTAACTTGTATCTACTCCAGCAATTAACACAGTGCCTGACACATAGTAAGCTCTGAATAAATACCATAAAAGAGGCAGCCTTGAGGAGAAGTGATTTTAGTAAGGTTTTGAAGAAGTATAGAGTGGTGGTCAGTTGGTCATGGAGAGGGAGCAGTTCCTGGCTAGAGGGAGGACATGAGCTAGGGAATATCTGTGAGGCAGAAAAGATTGAGGCAGAATGAGTAGGTTGAAGATAGAGGAGCAAAGCATGAGGTCCGCATTGTAGTTGGAGAGTAAATAAGTTATCAATCAGTCAATGAATTGCATTTATTGAGTGATTAGTGTGTGCAGGTTAGGTAGGAGGGGGAGAGCTGATTGAAAGCCTTGTGAGAATATGGATGGGTGACCATTGGAGCTTTTGTGATGAATGGGAAGATGTGGAATGAACATTTCTTTAGAAAAATGATCCAGGCAGCTGAGTAAAATATGGACTGGAGTGGAGAGAGACTGGATACTAAGAAGTCAATGAGGAGGCCAATACAGTAGAAGAGGAGGGATATGATAAGTGTTTGGACCAGCATGGTAACAGTTTGGTTAGAAAGGGAGAGGTTGATTCTAGAGATGTTATGAAGGATGAACTGACCGAATTTGGTGACACTGAATAGGTGGGTGGAATGAGAGCGCTAAATTGAGGAAGATGCCAAGATTATGGGCTTGTGAGACATGGAGGGGGGATGGTGATTCTGTCTACACTGATGGGAAAGTCAGTGGGATGACAGGATTTTGTTAGTAACTTGAAGAGCTCTGTTTTGGGCATGCTAAATTTTCAGATATGTACATAAGTGGTGTGGGGGCTGGGAGGGGGGAAGAACAAAGGGAGCAAGTCAGGGCGATGCAGAAGGGCTTGGGAGATGAGGAAAGGTGGGGCTTAGTCTGGGAAGACTTCTTGTAGGAGACTTGACTTAATAAGGCTTCAAATGGAGGGAAAGTAATTTTTTGTATTTGAGGAGGGAGGGCATTCCAGGCCAGATGTAGGACATGGGCTAAGGTTTGGCAGTGAGACAGGTAAGACTGAGGTACAGTGAGAAGGTTAGCATTAGGGGAGCAAAGTGTGCAGGCTGGGTTGTAGAAGGAGAGAAGGAAGATGAGGAAGGAGGGGGTCAAGGTGACGGACTGCTTTAAAGCCAATGGTGGGGAGTTTTGATACAACGAAGCATAGAGAAGCAGCATCGTGTAGTGGATCGAGCCCAGGTCTGGGGCTCAGAAGGACATGGGGTTCTAAACCTAGCTCTGCCCCTTGACTGCTATGTGACCTTGGGCAATTTGCTTCACTTTTCTGTGCCTCAGTTACCTCATCTATAAAATGGGGATTGAGACTGTGAGCCCTCACGGGACAGGGACTGTGTCCAACTCAAATTGCTTGTGCCCACCCCAGTGTTTAATATAGTGTTTAACAAATACCATCATTATTATGATTGGTATACGAAGGTGGATGGGCAAGTTTTGGGAGGAGAGGGGTGACATGTCCTGAACAGTTTTGTAGAAAAATGTTCTGGGCAGCAGAGTGAAGTATGGGCAGGAGGATGGGAAATCAGAAAGGAGGCTGATGCAATAATCCAGGTGGAATGGGATGAATGATTGTATTAAGGTGGTAGAGAGGAAAGGGCAGATTTTTGCGATGTGAAGGTGGGACCCATAGGATCTGGTGATGGATTGAAGTAGAGGTTTGCTGAAGGCAGGAGAAAATGCAAGACTACAGAGTAGGAGAGAGGTCAGGGAGGGGAGCAGTAGGTTTGGGAATTGCATGCCAAGAGATGGTAGTTGAAGCCATGGGAGCAAATGAGCTCTCCAATGGAGTGGGTGTAGATGGAGAATAGAAGGGAACCCAGAACTGAGCCTTAAAGTCTCCCACAGATAGGGGGTGAGAGGCAGAGGAGGAGCCCGTGAAAGAGACTGAGAAAGAGTGTGCAAGAGATATAGGAGGAGAATAAGGAGAGGAAGTGAACCAAGGTCAGAGAGGGTTTCTAGGAGAAGGGGATCGTCCACAGTAACAACACAGCAGTATGGCTTGGTGGATAGAGCACAGGTTTGGGAGTCTGAGGACCTGGGTTCTAATCCCAGCTTTGTGCCTCACTTACCTCATCTGTAAAAATGGAGATTAAAATTGTGAGCCTTATGTGGGACAGGGACTGGTTCCCACCTGATTATCTTGTACCTACCCCAGTGCTTAGAACAGTGGCTGGCACATAGTAAATACCATTGTTATTATTATTATTAGGAGGAATGGGATTAGTACAGGCTATTGGATTTGACAAGGAGGTTTTTAGTGACCTTAGAGAGGGCAGTTCTGGTGGAGTAGAATGGGTAGAAACCAGATTGAAGGTGACCAAGGAGGGATAAATTGGAGGGAAGGAAGTGGAGACAGCAGGTGTAAAAAATGCACTCGAAGACTTTAGGGAGGAATGGTAGGAGAGAGATGGGAATGATAACCGAAAGGTGCTGTGAGATCAAAGGACTTTTTTAGGATGAGGAATACATGGATATATTTGAAAGCAGTATGGAAGGAAAGGTGGAGAGTGAACAGCTGAAAATTGTAGTCAGGGAGGAAAGTAGGGAAGAGGCACATGTTTCAGTAAGAGATGGGGTCAGAGGCACAGGTGGAAGTGGTAAATGAGCTAAGAGAACTCTTGGGGTATTGTTGGAAAGGACAAGAAAGTCTAACAGAATAAGGAGGGTGGGGTTGGAGAGGTGGGGGTGCGATCCTAGGGAATCGTGTCTGCTGGTTTCAAATTTATCAATGAAATGGGTGGCAAAATCATTGGGGTCAAGAGTCAAGGGAAGGTACTGGAACAGGAAAAGTTTCAGAAACAACTGGTGTGGACAATGGACATGGAAGTGGATAGTGTGGAGAAGTGTTGCTTAGGGTGGAGGAGAGGGCAAAGCTAAATCAGAGGTATCTCCTTCAGGAAGCCTTCCTTAACTTTGCTCTCATCTCTCTGCCCTATTATCCCTCCCTGCTGAATCTCCCAAGTACTTGAGTCACATTCCCTAAGACCTACGATACTCAACTCATCCCCATCATCAGATCTTCTTCTTCAAAGGCCGCCTAGTCATTTTCCACCCATAAAGACTCTATGGACACACCCTCTTCAGAACATTCCATCTTCTTCCATAAGTTCATTCTGTTAAGTGTATCCATAGAGTTATTCTGGTAAAGATACTGAAGTGGTTTACCACTGACTTCTTCTGAGCAGCAAAAAATTGAGTCTCTGTCTTTGTTCAATGTTGTGATCACTTCATCATCCACCTTTGACCCTTTCCCACAGGCTACTGCTGCCCAGCATAGGTGAATCTACTTTATTTGACCTTTCAGCTTAGGCTTTTCCATTATGGGTAGCCCTATATGGCATAACTCTAAGCTTCATGAGTGTGCACACTCAACATGTTCTTGCCCCACAAGGAGCTTACATTCATATAGGGAAAACAGACATTTTTTATATTTAAAAATATATATGTAATAAATACATGTATTTATACTCTCCTTGTGTCTAGAAATTCAGTTGTATTTTACTCTTCCAGACACTTACAGTGTTCTGAAAACAGTATGCACTCAATAAATACCACTGATTGATTATATGCATACATGAAATACATACATTTACTTTATGTGCATCTACAGAAAACTGTCCTTTGTATTAAAAGACACCACTGATTGTGAAACTCACTTATGAGTACCCAGGTTTCTAAAAAGACCAACGAGGAACCCTGTGGTCCTGGACACATTTTGCACACCAAAAAGCTGTCCCTTGTTGTGTTGTTATACTTGACACTAGCAGAGTCTGGCACTATTTTCTTTTTTGCCTCTGTCTTTCCTAAGAGGTTTTTGCTTAAAAAGATCTGCTCCTTTTTTTGACAGCAGTAGCTTTTCCCATTCTATCCCCAGGCAAATGGGGCCTAAGTGCATGGCCTAGTGAAAAGAACACTGTCTTGGGAGTTAGAAGTCATGGGTTCTAATCCTGACTTCACCACCTGTCTGCTGTGTGAGGCCCAACTTCTCTGGGCCTCATTTACCTCATCTGGAAAATGGGGATTGAGACTGAGAGTCCCACATGAGAATCTGATTATCTTGTATCTACCCCAGATCTTAGAACAGTGTTTGACACACAGTAAATACTTACCAAATGCCATCATTCTTCTTATTCTTATTAAGTGACTGAGTTTTCACCTAGGATGGAGCACTGTCTGAGACTTCATTGTAGTGTGTCCTTAAAACGTTTTCTCTTCTCCCTTTGCTTTTGTTCTCCCACTACTGGATCTCTATATGGCAATTATTTGGATAACCTCCTTTTTTAATCCTTTTCTTTTTTATAACAGTATTTAAATGCTTACTATGTAGAGGGAACTATAATAAGCACTGATACAGATGCAAGCTAATCAGGTTGGACACAGTCCATGTTCAACATGGAGCTCACAGTCTTCATCTGCATTATGAGGTAACTGAGGCACAGAGGACTTACGTCTCTTGTGCAAGGGCACACAAAAGAACCTCCTGTCACTCATTCCCCTCAGCTATCCCATCCAGTGTAACTATGTAGAGGTGAGTGGATCTTTGCTCCTACGAGACTGACCCCATTCCAGAACGTCATGGTTTGTGATCTCATTTCGATATCTGCTGCTCTCAGTAGTGTAATATCTCCTACATTACAAGCTTCTTTTCAAGGAATTGCATTTTTGTGTTAACAGCCTTCCCCATTAGGTGTAAAATAATAGTGCTAAAGTTGCGTATTTAAAAAAAAATTTGTTCAAATACAACAAAACTTTGCACATAATAATAATAATAATGTTGGTATTTGTTAAGCGCTTACTATGTGCAGAGCACTGTTCTAAGCGCTGGGGTAAACACAGGGGAATCAGGTTGTCCCACGTGGGGCTCACAGTCTTAATCCCCATTTTACAGACGAGGGAACTGAGGCACAGAGAAGTTAAGTGACTTGCCCACAGTCACACAGCTGACAAGTGGCAGAGCTGGGATTCGAACTCATGAGCCCTGACTCCAAAGCCCGTGCTCTTTCCACTGCGCCACGCTGCTTCTCTATGAGCAGTGTGGTTTAGTGAGCACGTATTTATCAGTCCTATGAGATGAAAAAATAGCTTATTGACAGATTTTTAAAAATTAAAATAATGCTGAAACAATGCTTCCTCTGGAGAATGAAGAACAGATGGTATAAGTTGCTGATTTTTCCCAAGGGATGATGGAGAAATACAAATGATTACAGAAAAATTGGGGCCGACAAAATTAAAACATTCCCAAACCCCTCTTTCCCATCCCTTTTCTAATCCTAGGAACCATCCTCATCCTGGAGATTACACAATGGCTCAGTTTCCCTGGGACAGCCATCACCATCTGAACTCTATAACCTCCATTGGGTGTCTATCATTGCATGGAACCTCTGCTTTGATTGACAAGGACTGCTCCTTGGAGAAACTATTGTATCTTTAAATCTGTCACTGGAGATAAAAGGCAAGAAATTCAGCCCCAGAGGTGAGCATGAGGTCTTTCCATCTAGGTCAGCTAGTGAGACAGAGGACATAAGTCACTCTGGGAAGATTCCTGCTGTGTCTACAGAAGATTAAGCTATAATCATATGTGAACATATGTTACTGCTGACCATTCCCAAATTCCAATAACTCATCTTGTTTGAATAATATCTGCAGACTGGATGTGGATCTGTCAATCTCATTTTAACTGAAGAATAGCAATATTATTGCTTACAGAATTTTGAGTGTTCATCCAACAATATGCCCATAAATGACTTCTTACACGGTTCTGAATTTTGAATGGTAATTATTTTAGATTTATTTAATTGTAGTTGAAAGTGCTGTTTATTTAAAATTTGAAAGAAAAAGTTCCTGCATAAATAAATTATGCAGGGCAATTAAATGCTTAAAGTTATCAGATAAACCTGGTGAAGTGATACTTGCAGGCATAGTTTTTGAAATCAATTTTTTATTATTCCAATTTGCTCACACCCTTCAGGTCTCATCAGGTCTATGAAGTCCAAAGAATTTCCATCTAAAAAGGCCTTCTAGTGGAAAAATCAATCATTCAAATATCTTGTCTCTGCATTGTAGCACTGTCAGGATCACAACTCAACTGACAGGCGGAGGAGCAAGCATCGAGAGGTTCAGGTGTACCCTTCCTCAATTAAGAGCAGGTCAAACTCAGTGTGAGCCAGAGCAGATTCAGTGAGTAATTCAATAGCACTGATATCCTCCTTCCATCTGTCTTCAACACCCTTTGTATATACATGGGGTGGGGAGAAGTGAAGCAGAGGAATGATGTGGATTCAGGCCATGGTCATGAAATATTTATCCTATCTGAAACCTCTTTGCCATCATTAATCTATTTGTTTTGAAGGAGCAAGTTAGAGGGAGCAAAAAGCTGAGATTCAGGCCACCTGGAGTCTGTTTCTGCCTTATTTAAAGTCTGATTTCTAGAAAGTCTGGCAATTTTGACATTCTTATTAACAGCCTTGGGGAAAGGTAATTCAGATGACCCCATTTTGAGAGCAACCTAGAGAATAGTTTCATATTAAATTTTATTTTTCATCTGCTGTATTGAAATAGCACAATACCTACCTGTAATAATTATACTCTTAGGGAAGTGCCTTCTATGCCATAGCTTTCTAAGTGCTGGGGTAGAATCAAGTTAATCAGGTCAGGCACAGTTCCTCTACAACATGGGGCTCACACTCCAAATCCTTTCTTGTGCTTTTGCTATTTGTAAATAATCTCCTTTTTCCTTTAGATTATAAACTCCTTGGGGGCAGAGAATGTTTAGCTAACTTCTGTTGTTTTTTCCATTCAATCAATAGCTTGTAAATTATACTGTAATCTCCCAGGCACTTAGTACAGTGCTCTGCACACAGTAAATAATATGATTGATTGATTGGCTGAGTCCTTCCTGTGTGCAGAGCACTATACATAGCTTCCAGGAGAGTACATGAGAAGTGGCAGTTACTATCCCCACCCTCAAAGAAATTTCAATCCACTGGGGGAGTCACATCTGAAAATAAATTACAAATAGGGTCAAGCAACAGCAATTAAAGATTTATACACAAAAGTGCCCCCTCTCAGGGTGGCACCTGGAGAGTTTCCAGTACTCTACCAGTCTCGGCTATAGGAGGGAGAGTCAAGCAGAGGTCTAGTCATTCCATTCCTAGTTTGGGCAGTGGCTAGCAAGTGGAAGGCCATCTGCTACAAGTCAAAATTCACCCATGCTATGCAGCACCTGCATGGGAGAGAGTTGACAGCAGAAACTCGAGTTTACTGTGCGGAAGGTCGCAGTGATAAACCACTTCCATATTTTTACCAAGAAAACTCTCCGGATCCACTACCAGAACGATTGCAGATGGAGAGAGGAGTGTTCTGGGAGAGATTTGTCCGTGGTGTCGCTATGGGTCGCAAATATCTCAACGTAAGACAAGACACAAGTGCTATCTGGGATGCTGGGGTTGGGATTGGGGGAAGTGCAAAACGGTGTTTTAGAAATATGTTCTGATCAGCAAAATGAAGTGTGGAGTGGGGAGGGGAGAAACTGAGGGCAGGGAGATCTGTGATGAAGCTGACACAGTAGTCGAGATGGGACAGGACAAGTGCTTGCTCCAACTAGTTTCCAAGCAGTTTGTGTGGAAAGAGGAAGGGATGGATTCTGAAAATGTGGTGAAATTAGAATTGGCAGGATTTGGTGACTGACAGACTACAGGGGTTGCTAGGGAGAGAGGAGATTAAGGATAATGCTAAGAAAGACTGGGAAGATGGTAGCACATTTAATATAGTGTTGTGGTCTCAGTAGATAATAAATACCAGTGGTTGATTCATGTATGATTAAACAAAGAGGAGACAGGGAGAGAACTCAGAAATCTGAATGTGAAAAACTTTAGCTTCTTTCAGGTTCTAAATCCTCACTCAGGTTGTATGAAAATTTGAATGGAATCATTAGCTAATCATTGTTGAACAATGGTGGGAAGAGTCCATTTTCACTTTTTTTTTGAAGGCCAGGAGGTCTCTGCAGCAAATTACCTCTTCTAATCTTTTAATGGCACTAAGTGGTGAAACAAAAGAATCCGAACACTTTCAAAAGTGAATAATTGATTCACCTTCTCACATACAAAGACTATGAGGCCATCGGCAACGTCTTCCCTGTCTCAGAGCAATGATCCATCCACCTCCATATCAAATATAAACTCCATACCATTGCCTTTACAGTACTCCGACACCTTGCCTCACTGATTTACTACAACCCAGCACGTTTCTTGCTTCATTCCTCTATCACCAACCTACTCACTGTTCCTTGATCTTGTCTATTTCATCACTGACCTCTTGCCCCCACCCTGCCTCTGGCCTGGAACTTCCTCCTGACTTCATATCTAACAGATCATTACTCTTTCCACCTTCAAAACCTTTTTAAAATCACATCTTCTCCAAAAAGCCTTCCGCTTTTAAGCCCTCATTTCCCTTATTCCTTCGTCCTTCTGCATTGCCCTCACACTTGGATTTGTCCCCTTTATTCATCCCACTCTAGGCCCCACAGCTCTTATATACATATCCATAATTTATTTAAATGCCTGTCTCCCCCCTAGACTGTAAGATCCTTATAAGCAGTGAACGTATCACCAATTCTATTATATTGTACTCTGCCAAATGCTTCCTAAAGTGCTCTGCAAAAACACAGGACTTAATACATACGATTCTTTCATTCATTCAATAGTATTTGAGCACTTACTATGTGCAGAGCACCACACTAAGCACTTGGAATGTACAATTCGGCAACAGATAGAGACCATCCCTGCCCAATAAAGGGCTCAAAGTCTAAATGGGGGGAGATAGCAAAGCAGAACAGAACAAAACAATTCAGTATTCTATTTCTCATGGGGGCAACAAGATGCTTATAGGAAAATGACAGTTGCTGTCTTTCAAATTCATCCTCACTATTAGGAATGAACCATTTAACATTCCTGTCCTTCCTGTCTATATCCCTCATTTTCCCTCAAATAACTTATGGAACCTCCGTACCCTTTCCTTTAGTTTATTTTGAGTCCATTATCTTCAATGGCTGTCCACCCTGTTCTACTGTTATGAGATTTAGGGAGTGATTCCATGTTCACCAGGTCCACAGTCTTCATGATTTTGTAAATAATGAAAAACAAGGCCAGCGGCTGGATTTGAACAAGATGATGATGTTGGAGTTCCTCCTCCTCATCAAGCACCATCATCAGTGGCATCTACCAAGCACTTACTGGGTACAGAGCACTATACAAGCACCTGGGAGAGTACAACAGAGTTAGTTGACATGTTCCCTTCTCACAACAAGCTTACAGTCTAGAGGAGGAGACAGACATCGATATAAATTGATTCATAATATATAATGTATAGATATAGACCTATTTCCTCACCCAGGGGGAGGATCAAGACCAAGAACCTTCTAAGAGGAATTGATTATAGTGATAGTGGCTTATTCAGCACTGCTTATACTTTCTGGCCCAAACCTGCCCACTGTGGCAGGAAGTGCATTGAGAGCACGTGGGTAGATGTTGGTATTTGTTAAGCGCTTACTATGTGCCGAGCACTGTTCTAAGCACTGGGGTAGATACAGGGTAATCAGGTTGTCCCACGTGAGGCTCACAGTTAATCCCCATTTTACAGATGAGGGAACTGAGGCACCGAGAAGTTAAGTGATCCCACAGTCACATAGTTGACAAGTGGCAGAGCTGGGATTCGAACCCATGACATCTGACTCCAAAGCCCAGGCTCTTTCCACTAAGCCACGCTGCTTCTCTAAATGTGCAGTCTTCCGCCACATTAGCCACTGCCTCTTGTCTGTCTGCTGTGTGACCTTGGGCAAGTCACATCTCTGGCCATAAGTTACCTCATCTGCAAAATGAGGATTGAAACTGGGAGCCCCACGTGGGACAAGGAACTGTGTCCAACCTAATTTTCTCGTATCCCCCCCCCCCCAGTGCTTAGTACAGTGTCTGCCACATAGTAAGCACTTAATAAATACCATTATTATTACAGTCAGAAATGGAATGAGAACCCATGTATTCAAAAATCCAGAGTTACGCTCTTCCCAGTGTAGTGATATCAGAGCTGGATTTCAATGTAAGTGGGATTAGAACTCTATCTTGCTAAGCACAGTTGGGTGAAGAAATTGCATGGAGACGATGTCTGACCTGATTAATTTGTATCTACCCCAGATCTTAGGACAGTATTTGACACCTAGGATGTGCTTAACACATCCCATAGTTGTTATTCCTCTGATAGTCTGTTCAGGAGGAGGAGATGGGAAGCAGCGTGGCTCAGTGGAAAGAGCACAGGCTTGGGAGTCAGAGGTCATGGGTTCGAATCCCAGCTCTGCCACTTGTCAGCTGTGTGACTGTGGGCAAGTCACTTCACTTCTCGGTGCCTCACTTCCCTCATCTGTAAAATGGGGATGAAGACTGTGAGCCTCACGTGGGACAACCTGATTACCCTGTATCTACCCCAGAGTTTAGAACAGTGCTCTGCACATAGTAAGCGCTTAACAAGTACCAACATTATTATTCAGCCCTTTTCAGGGAAGTTGGACTCTCTCCAGTCCATGGTGCAGTTCCAGTGTCACACAGTGTCATTTGTGGGCATGAGTAGTAGGAGCATTTCCGCTAGAGTTATACCTGCATATTCAGTGTGGCCTAGTGAATAATAATAATGGTATTTAAGCTCTTTCTATATTCCAGGCATTGTATGACACTGAATTCTGTCATCTCCTGGTTCTCCTCTTATCACTCTGACTGTTCATTCTCAGTGTCCTCTGCAGCTCCTGCTCTGCCTCCCACCCCCTAAATGTGGAGGTTACTCAAGGTTCAGTTCTGGGTCCCCTTCTATTCTCCATCTACATGCACTCCCTCAGAGAACTCATTTGTTCCCATGGCTTTAACTACCACCCCTATGCAGATGAGACCCAAATCTACATCTCCAGCCCTGATCTCCTTCCCTCTCTTCAGTCTTACATTTCCTCTTGCCTTTGAGACAGCTCTTCTTGGTTATCCTCCTGTCACTTCAAGCTTAACATGAGCAACAGAACTCATCTTCCCACCTAAATCCTGTCCTCCACCTGACGTTCCCATCACTTTTAGATGGCACCACCATCCTTCCTGTTTCACAAGCCTGTAATCTTGGTGTTATCCTTGACTCCTCTCTCTTTCTCTCATTTTACCCACATATTCAATCCAACACTAAATCCCGTTGGTCTCACCTTCACATCATCGCTAAAACCTGCCTTTTCCTCTCCATCCAGACCGCTACCACATTAATACAATCAGTCATCCTATCCCACCTGAATGACTGCATCGGTCTCTTTGCTGACCTCCCAGCCTCCTGTCTCTCCCCACTCGAGTCCATACTTCACTCTGCTACTCGGATCATTTTTCTACAAAATGTTCAGGACGTGCCATCTCAGTCCTCAAAAAACTCAAATGGTTGCCCATCCACCTCTGCATTAAACTTCTCCCTATTGGCTTTAAAGTACTCAATCACCTTGCCCCTCCTACCTCACCTGGCTCTACTCCTACTACAGTCCAACCCTCACACTTCAATCCTCTAATACTAACCTTCTCACTGTGCCTCAAGCCCATCCGTCTCACTGCCAATCCCTAGCCCACATCCTGCCTCTGTCCTGGAACGCCCTCTCTCCTCAAATCCAACAATTACTCTCTCCCCACTTCAAAGTCTTTTTGAAGGCACATCTCCTCCAAGAGGCCTTCCCTGACTAAGCACTCCCTTTCCTCTTCTCCTACTCCCTTCTGACCACCCTGACTTGCTCCCTTTGTTCATCCCCCATCCCAACCCCTCAGCACTTAAGAACATGTCTATAATTTATTTACTTGTATTGTGTCTCCCCCACTCTAGACTGTAAACTTGTTTTGGGCAGAGAATGTGTTGTTGTATTCTACTCTCCCAAGCTCTTAGTACAGTGTTCTGCACACAGTAAGTGCTCATCGAGTATGATTAATGAATGAATTTCATGGCATGACAGGATCATCAACAATGAAGTCCTGAATTGTCACAAGTTCCCAATATCAAAACAATCTTCTTTCCAACACAGTTACTCTGGATTGGCGATGGGAAGAAAATGCATGACAGCAGGATACCTAAAAAGCTTCTGTACAGTAACAGAAGGAGGGTTTCTGAACCCAAAGAACTCAGAAAATAAGCCATTAAGCAAACAGTGAGGAAAAACCAAATGATATGAGGGGGCAGTAGCAGCAGGCAGAACAGCCTGGCATGCGGTAATCAGGAATGAGTTGGCACTTTTAAAACAGAAGCTTCAGGAAGATTGTGATTCCAAGAGGCTAAATAGAAAACAGTTCCAGTCACCGCAAATGGCAAATATGACAGAAGACAGCCTTTATTTTTTGCCCATTGTAGAAGGAACTCTGAATCTGTTACACATGGGCAAGAAAAAAGGTAATACTACAAAGAAATAATTAAAATGAATATTGCATGGGAAAGAGATGGTAAAAGTTTATTCAGTGCTGTGCAATAAAGGAAATGATTAGGAGGTAATTACATTAAGAAAAGTTGGAGAAATATTACTCATGAATTAAGTACATTAACACAGTCAATAAATAATTGAAATAGCAGCTTCTCTATTCTTCTACTGACCTTTCATTACAGGAAAATGAAAGTTCTTTAATTAAGTTCAAGATCTTCATCAACTTGTTTTATTCTTTAGAACTAACCAGTCAGACATTACTTAGATAGAAACCTTGTTGCCATGATTGGGAATTCAATCTGCCTAAAGTCAGCAGGAATACAATGAAAAGGAGGAGGCCGAGGAGAAGACGACAGAGATGGAGAAGGAAACAGAGAAGGAGTGAAACGAAAGTTGTGATCACTCTAAAATAATGAAAAAAACAAAAGAAGTCCCAGCAAAACAACATAAAAGCCCATGGCCTCTGGGAAAGCCAATCATTTCTCATGGATTAAAAGCTCTTGCTCTAGGCTTCAAGGCTCTCCATCACCTTGCCCCCTCCTACCTCTCCTCCCTTATCTTTCCACTGCCCACCCCGCACGCTCCACTCCTCTGCCGCCCACCTCCTCACCGTCCCCCGTTCTCACCTATCCTGCCGTTGACCCCTGGGCCATGTCCTCGCGTGGTCCTGGAATGCTCTCCCTCCTTACCTCCGCCAAACTAATTCTCTTCCCCTCTTCAAAACCCTACTTAGAGCTCACCTCTTCCAAGAGGCCTTCTCAGACTGAGCTCTCCTTTTCCCTCTGCTCCCTCTATCCCCCCTTCACCTCTCCTCAGCTAAGCCCTCTTTTCCCCCCTTTCTCTCTGCTCCTCCCCCTCTCCTTTCCCATCCCCTCAGCACTGTACTCGTCCGCTCAACCGTATATATTTTCATTACCCTATTCATTTTGTTAATGAGATGTACATCACCTTGATTCTATTTATTTGCTATTGTTTTAATGAGATGTTCATCCCCTTGATCCTATTTATTGCTATTGTTCTTGTCTGTCCGTCTCCCCCGATTAGACTGTAAGCCCATCAAAGGGCAGGGACTGTCTCTGTTACCGATTTGTACATTCCAAGTGCTTAGTACAGTGCTTTGCACATAGTAAGCGCTCAATAAATACTATTGAATGAATGAATGAATGAGATGATTTGAAAATAGTCTTCAAGTCCATGTTGCGTGGAGCAGAGATACCACTCTCTCTCTCACTTTAAAGAGGACAGGATAAGAAGATGCAAGCTTATAGTGCTTCATGAGGGAATTAGGCTCTCATCCTCCCACCCTATTTTCCTTCCCTGCTCTTTCGCCTATGAATTCAGATCCCCTATGCATTATGGAGGACAGGGTAAGAGGACCCAGCCTTACAGTGTTTCATAAAGGATTTAGGTTCTTGTCTTCCCACCTTATTTTCCTTCTCTTCTGTGTTGTCTATGAATTTGGGTCCACCTGGTTCCCAAGATCTGAGTTACCCTCTTCAAGTTCCTTCTAGGTGTGTGAGTCCATCAATTAATCCATCAATTGATAGTGTATATTCAGTACCTACTGTTCATTCAGCACTTGCATGAGTACCACAGGGGTTAAACATACAATCCATTCCCTTAAAATGTGACAGTCAAGTGGTGGTAGTGGTGAGATAAATTAATGTCATACAGTTGTTTATGATTATGATGGAAAAGAGACTGGGAAGATGAATAAGTAAATGAATAAGAGGTTAAATAGAGCATATAAATCATTATGTATGTAAGCACTACAAGTGGCTGGGCTTATATCTAGGTGTATATATATATATACATATATACACATGTATATATACATTGGAATATATATATTCCAAAACAAACTCTTGGAAGAAGAAAATAAGTTAAGGAATGACTCCTAGAGAAAGTCAAATTTCAGAAGGCTGTGAGGATAGGAAGAACTGTATTCTGGTGGATTTGAATGGCTAGCAAGTTCCAGTTATGGGGAGAGAATGAACAAGTGACTGAAAGCAGGAGGAGAAAGCATTGAATCCAATGGTAAGAATTTTTTGCACAATGATAAGGAAAAAGGATAGTCATTGGAGATTTTCAAGAAGGGGAAAATGTGAACTGGAGGACATTTTAGGAAGATGAACTGGGTTATCTACTGTAGAGGGAAGAGGGGAATGGTTTGAGGCAGGAAGAACAGCAAGAAGACTGAAAAGTTGTCTAATCAGAGGGGGACAAGAATTTAAAGAAAGGTGGATAATTTGGTGGAAATGAAAGACCCGATCATAGATATATTGTAGAGTAAGAGCCACTAGGATTTAATGGCAGGCTTTAATATAAGGATAAGAAGTCAAAGATGACAACACATTTAAGAACTTATGAGATGGGAAAGATGGTTAATTCATTAGCAGAGATCAGGATGGAAGGAGGGGGAAAAGGTTTAGAAGGAAGATGAGAAGGGCTGTGTCATAAAAGATAAACTGAGGGAGGGAGGGGGAGCATTGCATTTGTGATTGTTAGAAAGGTCAGTGTTCGGGATGTGGACTTTCTCACCAAGGTAGAGGAGAGATAGTAAGGAGTAACGGTTGGAGAGATGGTATAGTTTGGAGATCTTTATGGGAACAGAGTCGCATGTGGTTTGAGAGGATATAGATGAGATGTGGTAATAATGTTGGCATTTAAGTGCTTACTATGTGCAGAGCACTGTTCTAAGCACTGGGGTAGATACAGGGTAATCAGGTTGTCCCACATGAGGCTCACAGTCTTCATCCCCATTTTACAGATGAGGGAACTGAGGCCCAGAGAAGTGAAGCGACTTGCCCACAGTCACACAGCTGACCTGCGGCAGAGCCGGGATTCGAACCCATGACCTCTGACTCCCAAGCCCGGGCTCTTTCCACTGAGCCACGATGTGGTCCAGATAAGAAGTATTTCAGAAGTGTGAGGAGATGTGGTCCAGGTCTTAAGGGGTGGGGGGGTGGGGGGGTGTTATGCTCAAACAACAATTCAGAGTTTGAAGAGAAAGAAATGGTGCAGTGTCTGTAGATAATGAAGTCTAGAGTATGGCTGATGGAGTGAGTAACAGATCTGTAGATTTGCAAATTTGAATAATGTGTGCAAGTAGGAGGCTGAGGAGTCCCGAGGATCATCGATCTGTACACCCAAGTCCCCAAGGATCAGTGCTGGTGATGAAAAATGAAGGTATGTTCAAGAAAATGGCATCAAATTAATTCAGAAATGGGAACCAGTGGTCTCTTGATAACAGCAACTGGAAAGTGTGGTGGGTGGCAGAGGTCCATAATGTGGGGTTCAAGTGTTGTGCAGGTGATAGATGTAAGGGTGCTAAGGTTAAAAAACAACATTTGGGGGCAAGGAGCAGCAGAAACCTTTCACTGTGAGGTGGGGAAAATTGAGAAAGGTGAAGTACTTTGGGACAGAGCAGCAACAGATGGTGGTATCATGTAGAGTAAGCTAGGGCTCAGTGATGACAAGAGAAGGAGAGAGTAGGACAGGAAAAAAAGAGGGTCTATTAACATTTTTTCAGACAAATGAGGCATAATTGCTCCTCTTTTTTCCCTTGCATGGAGAATCACATCAATCATAGAAGGCTGTCCTTCGCAGATTTAGGGAAGGATGGAGAATTTCAGGTATGGTCTTGGTACAGCGCAGAGCCATTTGGCTTCAGGACAGCTGTTCTAAGCCAATAATATTTCTGATTCTAGTACAGTAGCCATTGGGTTATACTCATGGGTGACCCAATAGCAAGGTCCTCTGGGTTCTAATCTCTGAGTGACGTGGGTTTGGGGTATCCTGGCCACCCTGGTCTACTTTGAAACAGGAACAGTATGGTTCATTTATTCCAAGTTTTAGGTTTCTCTGGGAATCTGGATTGGATTGGATCTTGGTGAAAGACTCAATGGAAACTAAAGTCTCTATACCCCACTGTGGGGTTGGGGCAGTGGTTTCTGAAACAAAATCTGTCAGGGTTCAACTAAAAATTGTGGTTTAAGTGGATAAGAGCACAGGCCTGGGAATCAGGGGACATGGGTTCTAATCTGTGCTCTGCCAGGTGTCAGCTGTGTGACCTTGGGCAAGTCATTTAACTATTCTGGGCCTCAGTTACTTTGTATAATGAGGATTAAGACCATGAGCCCCAAGTAGAACAGGGACTGTGTCCAACCTGATTTACCTTGTATCTATCTCAGTGCTTAGAACAGTTCTTGGCACATAGTAAGTGCTAAACACAATTATTACTACTAATAAAAATACCTCCTGTGGGGTCCACAGCCTAAATTAGAAACCTGAGGCTTCCCTGTACCTGGGACAAGCCCAAATCCCTTCAACCTCAGATCTGAAGTATACAACCACTGGCCTCTTTAGTAATATGCATATCCCTCATTGCTTCCCCAAATCTCAACAATTCCCCGCTCAAATCAGGCAGAAAGTAGATTTTCTCCATGGGCCCCTTCTTATCTCTGGCATTACCTGGGGAGAATGAGGCTAATCAAAACCAGAATGTGAATAGGATACTTTCTGATGATTAAAACAAGTACTTTAACAATCTTAGTCTTTGTCAAGTGGAACATGTTACATATATCACAGCAAACCTCAGAATTGGGATAGCATCCATTCACCAACATGATCTCAGGAAACCCCTACCTGAAATGGACATGACATGCTTCATACCTGGAGAATCTGAAACACTGAAAGGTTGAGCAGTTTATCAAAGGTCACTCTACTTAATGAATCAGGGGCAGGCTTTTGGGCTAGTGTCCTATCCATTAGAACAAAATAACTGAAATTATGAAGACTGATTTAGAAGCTCCATAGTATATTCCACTACGCCAGCATTTATGAAAGGCCAAAGGTTCAGAGAAATACATTTTTAAAGTATCACATGCCCAAGTACATCAATAAATAAGCATTTAAAATGGTTTCCATAGTTCACTGAATTAGTATTACTTAACTTTTAATAATTGCTTTCCTCAAAACCTATGTTCAGCTGTGATTGATTTTAAACAGGCTTTCCTCCATACAGATTTTTAATATTAATGTAATTTTCAAATTTTTTTTTATCATTCTGGTTGGAGCCCCTTTCAATCAAAATAAAACAATCCCTTGACCTTTTCTGCTTTTCATTTATATGAATTCAATAATATAGTAAGCAGTGCTTACCTTACAAAGAGTCATCTGAATAGAACTAGCCTTGTGAATATTGGTTTCTGTCCATCGACACAGTTCTGTAGCAAGTATTTTCCAACTTGGCATTCAACCGTCCATGTTAGTCAGGGTTGCTGGAGGAGATGGGAAGCTGGGGAGAGTAGTAGTCCATAGAATATGAAGGGGGGTGGTGGAGTTCAAGCAGGAAGAGGGCTTAATCAAAGGGTTGATAGCAAGAGAGAGGAGATTTAGGCACAGGAAATTGGTTGGTATTAGAGGAGCAAAGTCTGTGGTCGGAGATGCAGTGGGAGGGAGCAAGGATAGATAGATGGGAGAGAACGAAGGGAGTGATTAAAAGCTGATGACTAGGAGTTTTAGTTTGATGTGGCAGTTAGAGAAACAGCCTGGTTTAGTGGAAAGAGCACGGGCTTGGGAGTCAGAGGGTTCTAATCCCAACTCCACCACTTGTCAGCTGTGTGACCTTGGGCAAGGCATTTCACTTCTCTATGCCTCAGTTATCTCGCCTGGAAAATGTGGATTAAGACTGTGAGCCCCAGAGAGGACAACCTGATTTCCTTCTATCTATCCCAGGGCTTAGAACAGTGCGTGGCTCATAGTAAGTGCTTAAATTCCATCAGTTTTATAATGTGAAGATGGATGGACAACTTTTGGAAGTTTCTAAGGAGTCAGAAGGCATGTCAGAAATTTTTTATTTTTAGAAAAACAATATAGGCAGCAGAATAAAGTATGGATTTAAGAGGGGAGGAGGCTCTAGGCAGGAGGGTCAACAAGGAGGCTGATGCGGTAATTGAGATGGATATGACAAGTGCTCCAATCTGTGGATAGAAAGGAGCAAATCAGAGGGATATTATGGAGCTTGTCTCTATCTATTGTTGAATTGTACCTTCCAAGCGCTTAGTACAGTGCTCTGAACACAGTAAGTGCTCAATAAATGTGACTGAATGAATGACAAGATAAAATGACTGATTTATGTGGATTGAAGAAGAGAGATGAGTCAAGAACAATGCCAAGATTGGGCTTGTGAGATAGGGAGGATGGTGGTGTTGTCAACAGTGATGGGAAAGTAATGGGGAGGAGAAAGTTTTCATGGGACGGTAAGGAGTGTAATTGTTGCCTGGAATTCAGGAGTTGTGGGATTAAGTGAACAACGGTTCTGTGTTTTTGTTTCTGTAGACTTCAATCAGATCCCTTTTTCAAACTTCTTTCCAAATGAATGTCAACATTTTAGGTGCATCTTCATCCCCTCTGACGCTCTGGTTGTCCTTCTCTGTCCCTTTCCCAGCTTTATTATGAAAGAGTCATGATTCGCCTAATCTAGTATTCGGCTATTGGGCTAGAAATTTCCATCTGTCACCCACAGATTCCACACTTTTTTCAAGTGAAGCAGGAATTTTTCAACCATCCTATTGTTACTGTACTGAGATAGAGACAGTGTGGCTTAGTGGAAAGAGCATGAGCTTGGGAGTCAGAGGTCATGGGTTCTAATCCAAACTCAGCCACTTGCCAGCTGTGTGACTTTGGGCAAGACACTTAACTTCTCTGAGCCTCAGTTCTGTCATCTGTAAAATGGAGATTGAGGCTGGGATCCCCACAGGGGACAACCTGATTACCTGGTATCTACCCTAAAGCTTAGAACCTTGCTTGGAACATAGTAAGCACTTAAGAAATACCATCATTATTATAGAGCAAATTGCTTCTTCAGAACTTGAGAAAAATCTCCTAGTCTTAGAAATGCTCTCTCAAGCAATGGGGATGGTATTACACACTTTGGGACAGATGGTAGCCAATCCAAATTCAGTATGGTAAGCAGGCACCACTCAATAAAACTTTAATTGCTGCATATGGTATCTGCTAACTTGTTTAGAAAATGGATATGCAGCATTAGCTCAAAGCATTTAAATGGCCCGATAGCAGTGGACAGCATGTTGGGTTGCCACCTGGAAGACCCAAATTTCCTAGCAGATGTAAAACTAGGAGAATAAAGCTTGTGGTTGATGGTCCTGGAATGGGGTTGATACAGTCAGCACCCAGCTGTTTTACCCTTCCCTTCCTGGTTCCTATTGCTTTGGCATCAATTCAGTGGAATAGAGAAATCACTCACCTCCTGGACTCTCCTTTCTGAGGAAGAGAAAAAGGGGCATTAGAAAGATGGGTGTGTGCTAGAGATTTAACCCTAGCTGAGGGAGGTGCAGAAGATTCCTCAGAGTAATAGTTTAGCACAAAACAACTAAAGATCTGGGAGGAAGGCTCCCTGCGTATGGGCACTCTTGTTCCAACAGAAGAGAGTCTAGACGAAGGGGAAGATTTCTTCCCAGAGAGGAGAGGCTATCCAAGGATCTTACCCAATTGCATTTGTCTTGCACTGGAAAATAATAAATAATTTACATATGACAGACAAATTCAACCCATCAACACTGTCTTCAGAAATTTTGCTGAGAGGGAAAACAATTGTCATTCTGGAGACAGTAATTCTACCACTATCCACCCACTCATCCTCAATCAGGTGGCGTAATAAAAAGAATATAATAGCATCTCAAGATCTCAGGCTATTTAAAGGCAGAGAACCTTAAAGGAAGGAACTAAACTGGCTCTCAGATGATCACAGAGGAATATTTACATTTGCACATTTCGGTTCCCCCCACCCCATCTTAAATCAAGAACCCACAAGTGCATTTCCCAGACACGCTATTGATTTCTGACCTGCAAATTACTCTCCATCAGGGAGGGTTTGGTTCAGGGTGGGGGTTTCGAGTAGACTGGATAGTTCTCAGCTGCAATCTGCATAGTGTTTAGTATTCAGTGAGTTAAAGCATGCAATGAAAGGGAACTGTCAACGCAATCTCGAAGATATAAAGAAATGAAGGAGGGGGAAAAAAAAAACCCGCCTTATGCTAATAATCCACTCAGTAATTAAGTGAAGATCGCTGCCAAGCGCCACTGCCACTTTCAAAGGGTAATTTGTACAGGAAATCATAGAGTCATTGTCAAATCATTTCGGGATAAAAGGAAAGTCATCAACTGAGATAAGATAAATGCTAGGTGTCTGGCAGCTTGTGCCCTAGGAAATGCCTTTGCTTTTTAATTTTTTTTTAAACCTTGAAAAAGTGGGGCTAGAAAATCTTGACAGAATGAAATGCTCATTTACTATTAATAATAGGGGCAATCTTTGCATGGATGCATTTTTAAATAGGTTACTGGAACAAATATGGTAAACTAAATCAGTTAAGTCCCTCTTAACTTGTTTCATATGTAATTTATATGTTTGCCCCCACCCCCATTTCTTTTTCAATCACCCTCCACCCCTATTTTAACTAAATTATCTATTCCCTGTTTTAACTAAATTATGGTATGTTTAAGGCACAGAATCTTCAGACATCCTGCTCTCTGTAGGAAGACATTTCTTCCAACCCTAGAATACCTAAATGCATTTTTTAAGAATTACAAGGTGGAGCTAATGGGCGTCTATCTATGAACTATGGTCCCCTTTCTAGTTCTGAACTGTAATTTCCTATTTATTCTTGTTTTAAACCACTTTAAATGTTAAAAATACATTCAAACTGGATCACCGCCGGGGTCTGCTTTTTCTCTACCATAAAATAAATAGTTACCCTGTGGCTGAAAGAATCGTGGTGAGTTTCCTACAAAAGTTTTTTTCAAAAAATGAGCAAAGTATTTTTTTTGTGTGTGTTCATTCAAATTTGTGGTCATTCTCATTCATATATTTTGGCTTAGTGTGTACCTACATGATAGCAAACACATAGGAAAGGAGGAAGCCAGTGCATGTAATCCTAAAATGCAATATCTTCATAAGGAAACTTCTCTACCAACTCTGTTGTATCATGGACCATGACAGTGGGCATCAGGGGAGTCAGGATGAAATTCCAGTTTTGCCACTCGCCTACTAGGTGTCTCCCAATTCCTCAAGAACATCAAGTGGTTGCCCATCCACCTCTGCATCAAACTCCTTGCTATCGGCTTTAAAGCACTCGATCACTTTGACCACTCCTACCTCTCCTGTTTCTCACTACAACCCAGCCCACACACTTCACTCTGTCTCAACTTCCGCTTTTTCCAGTTCTATCCTACATCCCTTCCAATCTGCCTTCTTCCCCCTTCCCTCTTCAGAAACAGTCCTCTAAGGTAACCAAAACGTGGCAAATCTGATGGCCTCTGCTCCATCCTAATCCTCCTACACCTCTCAGCCACCTTTGACACTGTAGACCACCCCCTTCTCCCAAAACTTTATCCAACCTTGGATTCAATGACACTGTCCTCTCTTGGTTCTTCTATCTTTCTGATGTCTCAGTCTCTTTCTTTTGCTGGCTCCCCTTCTACCTCCCACCCTTTGTCAGTAGAGGTCCTTCAAGGCTCAGTTTCAGGTCCCCTTCTAGTCTCCCTCTACACCCATTCTCTTGGAGAACTCATTCACTCCCATGGCTTCAATTACCATCTCTATGTGGACAATTCCTAAATCTGCATCTCCAGCCCTGACCTCCAATCCTCCAACGTTCCCTTAACTGCAAAATGGGGATTCATTACTTGTTCTCCCTCCTACTTAGACAGTAGGCCCCATGAGGGACCTGATTAGCTCACAAATGACCCAGTGCTTAGTACAGTGGATGGCATTTAAACACCACTATGATTATGAAAGGGCAGGGAGTTCCAGGCCAGAGGCAGGAGGACATGGGTGAGGGGTCAGTGGTAAGAGATGAGATATAGTCAGTAGGTTGGAGTCAGAGAAGCAAAGTGAGCAAGCTCAGTTGTAGTAAGAAATCAGCAAGGTAAGACAGCAGAGGGCAAGGTGAATGAGTCCTTTAAAGCCAATGTTAAGGAATTTCTGTTGGAAGGGGACCAAGTATATATTCATTCAATTGAACATTCAGTTATCTAGAATTTTCTTCAAATATTTTCATACCAGTCTTTCCCATTAAAGCATAAGCTCCCTGTGAGCAGGGAGATGTTACTTCTTTGTTTTGGATTTCCCAAGCACTTACAAATCTCTAACTCCTTGGAGGGGCATGGAAATCAAATGAATGAAGTCAGTCATTTTTTTCCAGCTTCCCAGCTGATATAAATTTTCATTGTGAGTCAATAGGCAAATGACATTTCATTCATTCAATCATATTTGAGTGCTTACTTTGTGCAGAACACCGTACTAAGTGCTTGGAAGAGTACATTATAAGAATAAACAGACATTCCCAAACCTGTGTTAGAAGCCTCAGGGACAAACTAGTTTCTTGATATGAGCAATCTGCTGGGTGATATATTCCAGACAGCAGTAGAATCTAGAGTGGAATTCCAGTGCCCCAGGGTTTGTGGCTGGAAAGCGGAAATGGGTCGATCTTTTCAGGGGAACTGGAACTCTCCAGTCTTCCCTCTCTCTGCCATCTCACCTGTTCCCTGCTGACTTCCGATTTCCCCAGGGGACTCTTCATAAGTAAACATTTAGAGGAAATAGAGCCCACGACAAACAAGAAGTTAGATTATTTTAGACTCTGTATGCATGTACATAGTTTCTGGTTCCACTATAGAATGGAAAGCAATTTTAGAAAAAAAAAAATAATCCAAGTCAATAGTTTATATTGGGAAGAATCTATTCAGTGCTTCAAATTCTCCACGGAGTATGGTTTACTCAAAAGTGGGACATTAGCCCTCTAATAATAATAATAATGTTGGTATTAAGCACTTACTATGTGCAGAGCACTGTTCTAAGCGCTGGGGTAGACACAGGGTAATCAGGTTGTCCCACGTGAGGCTCACAGTTAATCCCCATTTTACAGATGAGGTAACTGAGGTACAGAGAAGCTAAGTGGCTTGCCCACAGTCACACAGCCAAGTGACAGAGCTGGGATTTGAACCCATGACCTCTGACTCCCAAGCCCGGGCTCTTTCCCCTGAACCACGCTGCTTCTCTAGAACCACCTTAACTAACTTCCATCATATACTCTGTACTATTGAAGATGAGACATTAAATAATCACAATATTCCCATCAATCCCTGGAATAAATCAATGAGCCGGGGCCTCCTTCGATGCAGAGTCAATCGGAAGCTCTCGTTCTACATGGAATTTTACAAATCTCTCAGCTAATTCAGCTATGTCAGAGTAAAATCCAGTATTCAGTCTATCTTATGAGGTTTTTATGTTCTCTGGAGACCATATAGTTTAAAGCCCCATTTACAGATTGCTCTATCATATATGCACATGTGTGGCAGAAATAACACATATAATGAGCTTGATTTCACAAATATTCTAATACTAATCCACCACAAAGAAGTTTCTCATATATATTCCTCATTTTAGGGAAGTCTTGTAACAGCATCTTTAAGAACATGCCTACATCTTTAAGAACTGGATGAAAGTTGCTTATTCAAACACAGGTTAAGTGATTTCCAAATGTCATGAGAGACAAATGATTTGAATGAATACTGTGTTTGTATATGTGGCCACATTTGACAGCCTTGTGAAGCTCACAATCACTCAACCCATAGTCAAAACAAGCCCATTAAATCACATTTCCTCCAGGAAGTCTTCCCTGACTAATCTCTTATTTACCCTACCCATTTTCCTCCCAACTGCATCACCATATTCACTTAAATCCTTATACCGCAAGCACTTAGGTATGTTCCCTGTCCCCCTCCCAAAAGCATGTGTACGCACACAAATACATATACATATATATATATGCATACATACATAATATTTTACCTCTTTATAGTCTATTGTTTCTGTGTTGCTTTCTTAAATTATAAACTTCTTGAGGACAGGGATCTGCTCTCTGCTAACTCTATTATATTCTCCCAAGCACCTAGTTCAGTGATAAGTGCTCAATAAATTCTTTAGATTGATGGGGGGTTGTGCCCAGTTAACCATTCCTGTTTCTTGGTCTCAGAGCAGCCCACATATCACAAGATTTTGTCACTTCCAAAACAATATTACCTTAACTCCTGAGTATTGCATTTCTAGGATGCAATCAATCATATTTATTGAGCACTTGCTGAGTGCAGAGCACTGTACTGAGTGCCATGGAGAGTACAATATAGCAGAATTAATAGATTTGTTCTCTGCCCACTAGTTTACAGTGTAGAACACAAGACATACATAAATATAAATAAATTATGGATAATTTGTGATAGATTTATAGTACTTGTTAAGAGCTTAATACATGTAATGGACTGTACTCAGAGTGGGGAGATAGAAGATAATCAGGTTGAACACAGTCCCTGTCCCTTATGGGCCTCCTAGTCTAGGCTAGGAAGGGAGAATGGGCATTTAATCTCACTTTAGAGATGAGGAAATTGAAGCACAAAGAAGTTAAGTGACTTGCTCAAGGTCACACAACAGGCAAGTGACAGAGACAGGATTAGAATCCAGATTCTCTGACTCCCAGGCTTGGGCTCTTTCCACTAGGCAAAACTGCTTCTCCAGATTAAGTTTAAATGTAAGAGCCTCCAGGAGGAAATAGAACACTGAATTTCTTGTTTACCTAACATTGGGCTCTTCAATTCAAACAGGATTTTTTTTTTTTTGCATAAGGCTTATCATAAGTAAATGTGCTACTCTGTGTCCTGAGAGTTCAGTAAATAGTAAGGAAGCCTATCTTTGATTGCAGAGACAAAACAATTTAGACAGAAGATAAGCATCTAACAGAAAGCTTCTGCAAAAGAGCTCAATTATATCAGAAGCTTGAGTTAAGCAAATATAAAGCAACCAAGACTCCTGAAAAAGACAGTTCTGAGTAGAGGCTGTGCTGTTGTCAAGGGTCTCGGAGATATCCCCTCACTTTCTTGCAATGATTGCTCATCGACTGATTGATAGTAATAATGTCGGTATTTGTTAAGCGCTTACTATGTGCAGAGCACTGTTCTAAGCGCTGGGGTAGATACAGGGTAATCAGATTGTCCCATGTGGGGTTCACAGTCTTAATCCCCATTTTACAGATGAGGTAACTGAGGCACAGAGAAGTTAAGTGACTTGCCCACAGTCACACAGCTGACAAGTGGCAGAGCCGGGAGGGCATGGAGATTACAATGCCTCATTCCCCAGGACAGAGGATCCAACTGTTTGCCTTTTTTCCACACGCTGCTCATTTTTCAACAATACACTCACTCCCTTCTGGACTTTTTTTTTTCTTTCAGAGACATTGTTCTCACTTGCAGCTAAGCAAATATTATAAAGGAAAAGCAGAAGGATTTTTTTTCATGGTGTTTGCTAAGTGATTACTATGCATCAAATGTTTTTCTAAATTTTACCGCTGAAGATGAAGACTTCCTTTGGCTTCCCAGCCCTCATTTCCAGCATGAATGGAGGCCTTAAAAATCATCTCATCTGCAAACTATTCAGAGCCCTAGAGCTTCCGTGGAGTCCAACCCAGAAGCACTTGCAAATAAATGGAGATAATGTTGGTAGCCTTACAAATCTACGGAAATACGTGGGTGTATTTACAGATAGAGACCTTAGACTTGTGGGCTGAGGGCATCACACAACCATTGTGCTTCCTAGAATGGGTTATAGTCCAGTTATTTGGGCTTTTTTTCCCCCTTTATATCTCTAGGAAAAGATTTCAGCTAAGCACTTATTAATAGTGAATTGAATTAGATTTCCAAAAGCACCTTTCCTACTCAAGGTATCTCAGAACACTTTTACAAAGTAATGAGTTAAAGTACTGCTAGCAGAATGACTGTGCTGTAAATGGGGCAGCCATTATGTGCTCAACAATAGCTCACACACATCTAAGTAATTAATGTCCTTCAGATGTACTTTACTGTACTTAGTTTTCACACCGTTAAATTATTACCCTAATTTTTATTCCTAATGACTTTCCTATTTATCTTTGATTGAATTATTTTACTGAATGTTACAATTTATAAAAAAAATTCACTATTTTGATTATTGTTAAAAAGTACTCTCGAGTTCATTGCTTTGCTCAGCATCGAACATTTGCTGTTTCATAGAATGGAACTGTTGAAAAAAAAATTTCTGGCTGTCCTGTTTCTTTTTGAAGTGCTGTGAAACTCAAAGTGAATATATGCCACCTTTATTTTTAGAAATATTAAAATGGTTCGAATTTGCCTTTCGAATCAAATTCAAATACAGGCTGAAAATCAGTTTTAGAACTTTTAAAACATGATCCCAGCAAAACAATAGTAGATAATGCCTAATTGTTTTACTTTAAGCCTTTGAGATACTCTATAGTTTACTACTCAGAGTCTGCTAAAGGACGTTTAAATGAGGGAAATGTTGGATAAGGGCTGTTGATAATTGAACCGTACTAAAATGAAGTTAATGGATTTATGCAATCGACGAGTGTGCAAGATATTGCACAAAGTGACTAGCTTAAAGTAGAAACTATACCTAAATATTTTTCGTAGCACGGAATTCTCTTAGTAATCAACCAAGGCTTACCAAGGCTAATTTTTGATTTTATAGTTTGTACTAATAATTGTGAAATAGATTCTTTGAATGCATTTATCTGTAACAACGTTTGGATATTTTTCCTGTGACTGTGGTCGATATTTGCTTAAATTAAACCAGAGAAGAGAAAATGCAGTCATTAAAAAGTATAAAGCAATCTGTAAAATTAAAAAGCTTTTAGCTTCCTCCCCTTCCTTCCCTCCTCCTCCCAACATTAAATGTATACCATATGCCAGGGCTACTCAGTAACTATAACTGACTGTTGTTACTGTAGTAATCAGTCTATGTCAGAGCAATTACTTAAAATCATCCGTCCTGGTTGTTTTTCACAATCCACATCACACTGGGCAGAACAATGCAGCTGACAATTCGAATGGCGCAGATGGAATTATCATACCTCACACACTGTCTGACTGACAGTTACCTGTGGGATGAAGGAGGGCCCCTATCATCTGGAGGTTGCAAGTGTGCCTACTGCCAGCAAGATTTCTTCGGGGGGACAGTTTAAAGGAGAAAATGAACATTTGCTGCATCTTTGTCATTTCTGGACTCATGAGTCTTCTCAATAGCACAAGAAAAACAAATAATGATGCCACGCTGCTAGGGAAGGGGAAGAGATGAACATTTTCTCTTCTTTACCTGCAATCAGTTGAGAGATCAAGCACTCTGATCAGTGGGGATTCCAAACTATTCCAAATACCTCATTATATGACCACACGTGTTGAAATGCCTTAGCCTCCATTCCCTTATTCCAGGCTGACATGAGCAAGAAAATGACAAACTTTAAACATCCTCCATTTCTTGAACTTTATACCTTTCTTTATTCTGCTTGGGATTCATTTTAATGATTGTAACTGTCCTGGTGAGTTTTAGGACAATCGTTTTCTGACCAAGGTACTTTGACACCAAACATTGCTGGATATTCCTTTGCTATGCTGAAAAAAAAAATCTTTGGCAGAAAACTTTGCTGGGCTTGGAAATCGAACTAAACCAACTAGGGATTTTTTTTCTCTCTCTCTCTCTCTGAATTGCTGATGTCTCTGAAAAGCTCTCCTTCTCTCCAAGTGGTGCCGGCTTCAATCAGTCTGTTCACTGCCTGCAGAGTCAAACAGCTCGGGTGAAAGCATCTGTTTTAATGAAAGCCACTGCAGGCTCTAGGCTTCTACATAATCCTAAAAGCCAGAAGTGTATTCATATTCATTTCCAATGAATACAACACACAATAATTGGAGAAAGAAACAGTCACTACTAGTTTTCTATCCTCCGGCCGTGAACTATTAATGCTTATAGGGAAAGTGTAAATTAAAAATATATTCTCATGTTGAACTAGAGATAAGTGCTTATATGCAACATGAAAAATACATAAAATGCTATCATATTCCTTCACAAGTATTTTTGACAGGAAAAATTTGAAACAGTAGTGAAAAAGAATACATTTGTTTCAGCAGGAAAAAAAAAATTAGAAGAGATAAATTCTTATGATATGCTGATGATTAAATCTACATTAATCATAAACATCTTTGGGGTGCCAACTGGGCATGTTTAATCATTTTGAACCAATCGTGTGTCTCTCTGGCTACCCTTCTGTTCAATGTCTCCAGAGTGCTTCTGTACAAGTCATTGGAATATTAGAGAAATGGAACACCCAGGATAATCTGAATTTAGCTCTCACCCAGGAAATTGGACAAAATGAGAGTTCTCCAAAAGGTGGTTTACCCTTTGTTCATCTTCCAGTTACCTTGTGACAAATACAAGATAGTCACTATAACTACAGACCAATTTGTTGGGTCATTCTACACAGAAAAGCAGGGTGGCCTAATAGATAGAGCCCAGGCCTGGGGTCAGAATGACCTGGATTCTTATCCCAGCTCTGCCATTTGTCTGTTGTGCAACTTTGGGCAAGTGACTTAATTTATCTGACCCTCAGTTTCTTCATCTATAAAATGGGGATTAAGAACATGAGCCTCATGTGAGAGACAGACTGTGTCCAACCTAGTTAGTTTATATCTATCCCAGTGTTTGGCACATAATGAGTACTTACCATAAAAAACCCCCAACAACAACAAAAGGCCATTTTGATAACTCAGTTCAGTGGGTCAGTAACAACTCTCTTCCCCTCTTCAAAGCCCTACTGAGAGCTCACCTCCTCTAAGAGGCCTTCCCAGACTGAGCTTCCCCTTTTCCCTCTGCTCCCTCTCTGCCCCCCCTTCACCTCCCTTCAGCTAAGACCCCTTTTCCCCTCCTTTCCCTCTGTTCCTCCCCCTCTCCCTTCCCCTCCCCTCAGCACTGTGCTCATCCGCTCATTTGTATATATTTTTATTACCCTATTTATTTTGTTAATGATATGTACATCCCCTTGATTCCATTTATTGCTAATGTTTTTTGTCTGTCTGTCTCCCCCGACTAGACTGTAAGCCCGTCAATGGGCAGGGATTGTCTCTATCTATTGACGAATTGTACATTCCAAGTGCTTAGTACAGTGCTCTGCACATAATAAGTGCTCAATAAATACTATTGAATGAATGAATCTGGAAGACCCTCTGCGTATGGAAGGCCTACAAAAAAATCAATAGTATTCATTAAACACTTAGTAGGTGGAGAGAATTGTTCTAGGCACTTGGGAGAATGTAATACAGTAGAGTTGGTAGACATGATCCCAGCCTTCAAGGAGCTGGCCACCCACATTTCTTTAAATCTATACCTTGATACTAAGGCATTCTATGTAAAACGCAAAATCACATGAAATAACACAGTCTTGGGGTGATATCTGTACATAAATCTTTCTAGGATTGTTGAAAAGCTTAGAAAATAGTTCTTCCACTTTGAAAATATCAGTTTTCTGAGTGGGTGGAAAAGGGAAGCTTCTCTAGTCCACATGTCACATTCTGAGCATTCCACCAGAACAGAGCATGAGATAGAAGAATGGTCGTTGCTAGGAAGTACTCTTCTTTTCTCCATGCTCTAATGGCATGTTGGCATCCCTCAAGTGGGACCTATTTCTAGCAAATACACATCTTTGTTTTAATAATAATAATAATGGTATTTTTTAAGCTCTTACTATGTGCCAAGCACTGTTCTAAGCACTGGGGTAGGTACAAGGTTATCAGGTTTTCCCACATGGTTTTAATCAGTTTTAATCCCCATTTTGCAGATGAGGTAACTGAGGCACAGAGAGGTTAAGTGACTTACCCAAGGTCATAGAGCAGACAAGTGGTGGAACTGGGATTAGAACCCACATCCTCTGACTCCCAAACCTGTGTTCTTTCTGCTAAGCCACGCTGCTTTCTCTTGTAAAATGAGTGAAGCAACTGATCTCAACAGAGTGGTTGGAATTGAGGACTACAGAGATTTCCATGCTTTTCAACATTCACTGCCCATTTCAGCCCCTCTCCTCATTATTTATCATCTCATCATATAATCCGTCCCTTTTCACTACCTTCCACCTACTTCCTCCCAACCCTGCTTTCTTATAAGCCTCCTTCAGATTCTCCACTCTTCTAATTTCCCACTTCCCTCCTCCCTCTCTCTCCACCCACCCACACTTTCTAGTACTTCCTTTCTTTTTACTTTATCCTTGTGACATTACTGGAGCTTTTCAACCCCAAATCCTGCCTGAAAAAGGCCCCGGAATCACTGCCGAAATGCCCTGACCCCAGTCAGATTCTGCTGGGACCTAAAGCTCTTTTTATTTCTCATTCTCTTACCACAGGTTTTGGGGAAAATTCTACTTATTGTTGGCCAAGTCCCTACACTGCTCTTACTACCACCACCCTGTGGCTGAAGGCATCTCCCAGAAGATTAGTGGTCATTGGGAACTAATAATAATAATAATCATGGTATTTGATAAGCATTTACTATGTGCCAGGCACTGTACTAAGTCCTCGGGTGGATACAAGTAAATCGGGCTGAGCACGGTCCCTTTCCCACTTGGGGTTTATGGTCTCAATCCTCATTTTACAGATGAGGGAACAGACCCAGAGATGAAAAGTCACTTGCCCAAGGAGAAACAGCAGACAAGTGGCAGAGCCAGGATGAGAACCATGACCTTCTGACTCCCTGGTCCTTGCTCTATCCACTACACCATTTGGGGACCAGTGGAACTGGTAGGCATATTCTTCTTTCTTACTCTTTTCCCAGTCCTATCAGTCACCTTGCAACTCTAAATCTCTTTGAGTAACCCGATGACGGTATTTTTTTTAAAATCACCCAGAAGAATCTTTTCTGCAATAAACAACTTCTGCTACAAGTTTTCGGAAAAAAAAGGTCAGTCAGTGGACTGCCCAGGCCAATAAGAGAACATTAAATTTAATTTGGAGCTAAAGGGTGTAGCTAAGAATAGAGGTGTCATGTTGTCTTATTACTTGAAGCAAGGAAATAACCCTGATTAAGAAAAGAGTCCTGAATTAATTGGTGTTGAAATAATTATAAAAGATGGTGTCGGTCACCAGAGAGAAATGCAATATTCAAGCTGTGTGGTAACAATTGCATTGATTAACAAATGTCAGGGCAGCACAGAGCACAGCTTAGAAATTCAGCACAGTGAAGGTTTAAAAAAAAAAAATCAGGGGCTTCCATATCAGCCCTGAAGTGTAGCTCAGTCCTTTCTTTCTGAGATCAGACATTCCATTCTAAATAAAGCTAAGGAGAATATTCAGTAGCATGTGTCCAAGTGGATACCTTGATTCTGTCTGATTTATCTATCTACCTATTCCAAGTTACCTATGACTGAAGCAAACATCCAAAAGGAAAACATATGTAAAATGAGGAAAACTGATCTCCCTCATGACAAGCAAAATGGTCCATTTGGGATTCAATGGGTTAAAATATTGGCACCAAGGAAAATGGGCCTCATTATAGAAAACATGGAGATAGATCTTTGAGAACAGGTCCTGCAGAGGAAAAAGAAGAGATGAGAACCATCTATGGGAAACAATTGAAGAGTAATCAAATGTGACAAGAGATATGTTCTGATCAGTTGAATCATTGAGTTCAATGGGGGTGGTCATCGTAAGCAGAGAAAAAACACCCTATCTTTAAGGAAACTAAAAACTAATTCAGTGTTTTAACAATCTTGGGCTGGGGGGCGGGGGTGGTAGGAAATATCCTCAAAGAATGGAGTGATGTGTGAAATTAAGAACAGAAGGAACAGAAGGGAGACAATATGGCAACACCCAGTTCAGTTTCCAAGACATGAGAATATATCTCTGGTAAAATATCCCTGTATGTTCATGCTCATTCTGTTTATTCAGGTTCAGTGCCTCAGCTGGTTGTGTAATATGCTGGCAAATGGAGATTGAATTTTCAAGTAAGATTGGACTATTAAAGGCAGGAGCTTTCACTGAAGTGGTTTTGTTCATATTGGTTTTGGCCTGTGCTATCCTCGGAGCCTCTTAGAGCAGTCAAAGATGCCTGATGAGAAGATATGGAGATGAAAAGTGAAGCTAAGGATCAAGAGGTTAAAATTAATGGTTGGGTGACAATCCGAGAACCTCCAGACATTCTGTCTTAATAAAACTTGGATAAAAACACACAAACATCAGCGTAACTGTGACTTAATACCTGAGCTAGTCCACACAGGATTGCTCTGGAGGAGAAAGGGTCCCAATAACACAAATTACATTCAGGTTTTAGACTGTGCTAGTTTTAGGTGCATGGTAGTTGCCCTGAGCTATCATGTTAAAAAAAAATAATAATGTCATTTGTCTTGGTCTGTTTCAAGAAATCAAGAAGAGACATGATATTAAGATGAGTTGTAAAAATAAAAGCAGCAGTCAGGATTTTACATTTGCCAAAAGCGCTGCAAATATTTTCATCTCTTCCAACTACTCACCCTAGAAAAAGGACCTGAGGCTCACGAAAGTCAGGTGAATTGATGCATTTTGCATTACTGATCAGTGGTAAAGAAACAGGAAAATCAGAAAACTGTTGTAGCAGAAGGGTCTTTAGCTTTCAAAAATGATTAGGTATATACAATACTGCTATCTAGGCAGAATGCATGACACAATATTATAGTAATTTATATCTCAAAATGCCAGTAATGGGAGTGTCTCTGATCTACCTCCTTATCCATTAATATTCAGCGAATCAGTGTTTTCTACAGCACATTTTCTATAACATGAGGTTCTTCAGGAGCACAGGTATAGGATAATAGTTTTTCATCTACAAAGTTGTCACTACTAATCTATTTTACTCATTTGTGTGAGCGTGGCTGGTAAGGTCAAGGTCAACAATACTTTTCACAACATGAGCCTATAGCCCTCCTTTCTCACTACAGTCACCCAAATCAATTATATTTACTGAGCACTTACTAGTGTGTGAGCACTGTACTAAATGCTTGGGCTCATCGATACAATAATGTTGGTAGACATGATGTCTGCCCATAAGGAGCTTACAGTAGACAATCTACAGTCTCTATTATTGAAACTATGTATAATTTTTTCCTCGGTGTGATAGTCACCCTGAAATTTCTGCTCTGAGATGAACCCTATTTCTAATTACATCAGCCTTTGTACTCGGTCACACTTACCTACTGTGTGACCTTGGGCAAGTCACTTCACTTTTCTGGACCTCAGTTCCCTCATCTGTGAAAATGGAGATCGAGATTGTGAGGGACCATGTCCAACATGATCAGCTTTTATCTTCCCCAGCGCTTAGTATAGTGTCTGGTACATAGTAAGTACTTAAATATCATCATTACATCTTTATGGTTCTGCTTCATGGAATCTTTAAAATATTATTTGTCTTTCCTATTTATCACCCCTACCTCCTTAACTTTACCAGTTGGATATACTATCATCCATTCTTCTCAAATGTCCAAACCTGTCCTCCTATTATCTCATACTTGTGTTCCTGAAGAATCTCATGTTTTAGAAAATATGTTATAGGACCATGGATTCAGTGACTATTAATGACTTAAGAGGTAGAGAAACTGTCATTACTGCCATTTTGGGATACAAATTACTATAAAATTGTGCCTTATGCATTATTTTATGAAACATTCACTAAGTGTTAATTTATTACATGAAATAGAGCACTGTAAAATTCCCAATAGCACAGGGGAAACACATTACATAGTTATCTTTTATACTCAAAGAAAACATCATTGCTGGTGAAATTCACCTGTGAGTCCATCTGTTACTGAAAACACCAATGTAAGAACCATGATAGTGTCACTGTTGGTGGTGCTGAATTAAAATGTATTTGTCTATCCAAAAGATCATCCAAACGATCCTACTGAAGGTTAACCTGGGAATTATAGCAAAGATAAAGGGAAAAACTGTACTTCCCTGGAAGCAAAGAGGTTTGACTCCTGACCGTTTTTAGCCAATGTAGAGGGTGGTTCTGGATGGATCCAAGCCCCAAACTGCTTTGATAAAATGAAGAAGACTTTTTTCTCTCTTCCTTTTTCCCTCTCCACTCCCCCCGATGCTAGAACGAGTGAGGGGCCACTTCATGGCTGGCTCCTCATAAGAATTCAAGTCCTAACCCTTTGTTTAAGTTGAAGTTAGACCAGGAAAAAGGGGGGCGGTTTATAATCTGCACTGGAGTTTTCCTGATGTTAATCTTGGTCTGTGGTTTTAAATATTGGCTTGATTTTACTTTCATGCATCCTTTATAATTGTGTACCCAAGTAAAATATTAATTTGCTAGCAGAGAAGATTAATCAGAGTTTTATAGTTTTTCAAAGTACTCAGGCAGAGTTTCCTTTCAGATTCTGGCCAGATTCCAGATCTCTCATTCTTTCTGATTGCCTTGTTTGAAGAAGACCTCTTGCTTCTACTCTGATTTGATCTGGAGTCTATTAGGATGCTGCCACTACAGTGTTACTGACAGTTTTCCAATGTATGGTACAGTGCAGTAAGGCTGGTGGATTATAACAGGTTGCGAATAGCCTGTACAATAAAATGAGGTCAGTGCAGTTCTGTAAGGCTAGGAAGAAGCTGGAAAATGCAGCAGGGATATGCCATTAGTGACACCAGGAGAATCCAACCATTTTTCTGATGCCAGATCTCATTTGGCATCGATAGTATTTGTCTTCTATTCAGTCCAGTTTATAGTGAAGGGAGAATGTACCATAATTCTTAATAGCATTCTATAATAATAATGATAATAATTAGAATGATGATGATGGCATTTAAGCACTTACGATGTGCAAAGTACTGTGCTAAGCTCTTGGTGGGGGGGGGGATTCAAGGTGATCAGGCTGTCCCACGTGGAGCTCACAGTCGTAATCCCCATTTTGCAGATAAGGTAACTGAGTCACAGAGAAGGTAAGTGACTTGCCCAAAGTCTCACAGCTGACAAGTGGCAGAGCGGGGATTAGAACCCATGACCGACTCCCAAGCCTGGGCTCTTTCCACTGGGCGACACTGCCTTTTTTGGGGGGGTGGTATTTGTTAAGGGCTTACTATGTGCAAAGCACTGTTCTAAGCACTGGGGGATACAAGGTGATCAGGTTGTCCCATGTGGGGCTCACGGTTTTAATCTCCATTTTACAGATGAGGTAACTGAGGCACAGGGAAGTTAAGTGGCTGGCCCAAAGTCACACAGCTGGCAAGCGGCGGAGCCGGGATTCAATCCCATGAACTCTGACTCCCAAGCCCAGGCTCTTTCCACTGTGCCCTGCTGCTTCTCTAATGCTTCTCATTCTACCCAAACTGTGTAGTGAAAGCACATGCTACAAAAGAACTTAGTGTACCACGATCACAGTAATGTGGCCTAGTGGGTAGAGCATGGGCCGGTGAATCAGAAGGACACAGGGTCTTATTCAGAATCCAGCACTTGTTTGCTGTGGGATCTTCGGGAAGTCAATTTCTTTTTATCTCAGTTCCTTCATTTGTAGAATAGGGATTAAGATTGTGAGCCCCGTGTGGGACAGGAACTGTGTCCACCCCGATTTGCTTATATCCTCCGTAGCATTTATTACAGTTCCTGGAACATAAATCCTTAAATTCCACAATTATTATTTTTTTTTTCATAGTGCTGGTATACTGGCAGCATTCCAGGATAACACTCCTTGCTAGACTTTGAGAAGCAGTGTGGCTCAGTGGAAAGAGCACAGGCTTAGGAGTCAGGGGTCACGGCTTCTAATCCTGACTCCGCCACCTGTCAGCTGGGTGACTTTGGGCAAGTCACAACTTCTCGGTGCCTCAGTTACCTCATCTGTAAAATGGGGATGAAGACTGTGAGCCTCATGTGGGACAACCTGATTACCTTGTATCTACCCCAGCGCTTAGAACAGTGTTTGGCACATAGTAAGCGCTTAACAAATATCAACATTATTATTATTAGACTAAGCTCCTCTCTAGACTGTAAATTCCTTGTGAGATGGGAGCTTGTCTACCAACTCTGCTGTACTGTACTCTCCCAGGCACTGTACTAAGTGCCTCAATAAATGCCACTAACTGATAGCATAATTTTTCATTCTTTATCATGTGATGTTAACACATATTATCATGAGAAGCAGAATGGCTTAGTGGATAGACCCCAGGCCTCACTCCCATCTGCACATTCAATACTATCCCCTCATCATACACTTCCATGCCCTTCCAGCTAATCCACTTTTTACCACTTTTCATACCAAATAGTTATGTTGAATAGACTTCAGTATGCAATGACTGTTCCTTTTACTAAAGACGTAAATAGTTATAGCCATACACAAGATGTGTAACGAAAAAAGAAAGGGAAAGCAAAAATATTCGTTTTCCAGGCCACTGAGACCTGAGACTGAGACACTGAGTGGCTATTTTCAAGGATGACAAATGGTCACCTGATCAAGCTTTCCTTCTCTGTGAAAGGGACAAAGATGAATAATTCTTTATGTGCTCTAAAGATCATCAATAAAGGAATGCCCCTAGCTTTCCCAAGAAGCCTGTACTGGTGTTTAGTAACCTTTATTAACCCTTATCAGCTCTAACCATTTCTCTGAATTTTTCAAGTCTCCTAAAATTCCGGTATCCTTTGCCATGACATTACCACCACTTATTATCTTGGTGTCAGCTGCAAACTTAATGACCGGCTCTTAGTTCAGCCATCCAAATCATAGGGAAAAATATCAATTAGTACCAGGGTTAACACAGATCCCTGGGTGGGGGGGAGGGAGGGTGGGTAACCATCCACTCTATGAATTCAGGCTGACATGCAATGGTACATTGATACCTATATATAAATTACAGAAAAAAATCGTTATCTAACATGGAGATTCTGACCTTGAGCTACACTTAAATTCTCCTGTGCTCCCCTAGGGAGGAAAAAGGGGGTTGATAGCTTGAGCATGAGGACTCATCACAGTCTCTTTGAGTTATTTCTGGCCTACGAAGGTATCAAGTGAGGACAATAGCACAGTGTATGTAATTAGTTCCTTGGAACATGAGTGAGGTCTACAAAATTATATAGGGTATGCAAGAGGGTGAATCTGGAATTGTACACTAAATTCTACTTTATTAGGATGATGAGACACCTGAATCTTGAAAATTGTAGGCTCACACAAAATGAAACTTTTCTTTCTACCTCTGGGGATCAATCAATTCAGTCATATTTTTGAGTGTTCATTCATTCATTCATTCAATAGTATTTATTGAGAGCTATGTGCAGAGCACTGTACTAAGCACTTGGAATGGACAGATCGGTAACAGAGACAGTCTCTTTGATGGACTTACAGTCTAATCGGGGGAGACAGACAGGCAAGAACAATGGCAATAGATAGAATCGAGGGGCAGAACATCTCATTAAAATAATAGCAAATAAATAGAATCCAGGTGATGTACATCTCATTAGCAAAATAAACAGGGTAATGAAGATATATACAGTTGAGCGGCCGAGTACAGTGCTGAGGGGATGGGATGGGGGACGGGGAGGAGCAGAGGGAAAAGGGGGGAGAAGAGGGTTTAGCTGCGGAGAGGTGAAGGGGCGGGTAGAGGGAGCAGAGGGAAAAGGGGAGCTCAGTCTGGGAAGGCCTCTTGGAGGAGGTGAGCTCTGTATGTAGAACATGGTTCTAAGTCCCTGAGAGGAGTACAGTACAACACAGTGGTAAACATGAACCCCAGCCACAGTGAACCTAAAGCCTAGAGTGGGATTCATTATGAATTCATTTTGACAGGATGGTATGCTGGCTGAAAATATCGGGAAAAATTATGAATAAGGGAGTTCACAATAGGTAATTAGAAGGAAATTTAGGAAGGTAGAGGGGAAAGTCACACATGTTAGAGATGTCCATTGCTAAACAGTAACATGTACGGTTAGGTAGCTGTCAATTAGCCAATAAAAAGAATCTCTCGAATTTATTGTTTGCAGAGCATTGTACTTAGAGAAGAACGATAGTAATTTTCTTTCTATTTGTTATAAGGCTGCAAGGTTAAAGTTTACCTTCTGATGAACAAAATGTTAGTTAGTAATCCAGTTTTTAGGGTACCATTTCTAGCTTACTTTCTGTCCAGCACAAGCATTGAGTTCCTAATTGCGCTTTGACACTCAGGGTCACCAATCATTACTGCTACTTCTTCGACAGTTGAATGACTCCCTCTTTAGGCAACCTACTGATACCTATTTAAAGCCTACTTTGTGTTATGCTTTAATTCAATAATTTTGGAATTTGTTAAGCACTTACTATGTGCCAAGCACTGTTCTAAGCACTGGGTAGATTCAAGGTAAACAGGTTGTCCCACATGGAGCTCACAGTTTTAATCCCCATTTTACAGATGAAGTAACAGACACAGAGAGTGAAGTGACTTGTCCAAGGTCACACAGCAGACAAGTGGCAGAGCCAGGATTAGAACCCACAAGCTCTGACTCCCAAGCCCATCCTCTTTCCACTGTGATACATGTAAGACAATCAGATTGGACACAACCTCTACCCCTAAACTCAACAATGGGCTCACAGTCTAGAAGAGGGAGACAGACAACAAAACAAGTAGACAGGCATCAGTACCATCAAAATGAATAGAATTTATAGGGAGTTCAATTGAATTGAATAGAACTGAATGAATAGGTTCAAATCCCAGCTCTGCCACTCATCTACTGAGTGACTGTGGGCAAGTCACTTCCCTTCCTCTGTGTTCAGTTCTCTCATCTGTGAAATGTGGATTGAGTCTATGAGCCTTATGAGGGACAGGAACCATGACCAGCAAAATAATAATAATGGCATTGGTTAAGTGCTTACTATGTGCCAAGCACTGTTCTAAGCGCTGGGGGAGATAAAAGGTGATCCGGTTGTCCCACATGGGGTTTACAGTCTTAATCTCCATTTTCCAGATGAGGTAACAGGCACAGAGAAGTTAAGTGACTTGCTCAAAGTCACACAGCTGACAAGCAGCAGAGCTGGGATTAGAACCCATGACCTCTGACTCCCAAGCCCGTGCTCTTTCCATTGAGCCACGCTGCTTACAATAATAATAATAATAATAGTAATAATAATAATGACATTTGTGAAGTGCTTACTATGTGCCAAGCACTGTTCTATGCACTGAGGGGGGGGGAATACAAGCTAATCAGGTTGCCCCACATGGGGCTCACAGTCTTAATCCCCATTTTACAGATGAGGTAACTGAGGCACAGAGAAGTTAAGTGACTGGCCCAAAGTCACACAGCTGACAAGTGGCAGATCCGGGATTAGAACCCACGACCTCTGTCCCCCTAAGCCCGTGATTTTTCCGCTGAGCCACGCTGATAATCTTATTTTTCCCTGTTTAGAAATACCACAGAATTGAACACCACCAATCTCCTCTGCACCACCTCTGCCAAGGGAGAGATGGGCTCAGAATTTCCTGAACAAAAAACAAGACATTTGATTTGGAGCATCTCATGTTCCTTTCCACTGACTCTCCTGTCAATGTATCCAGGGTGAGACAAGTGCCATGTTGTTTTTGAAAAAGCTATTTGGCTCCATAAAGTTTTATTTAATAATAATAATAATGGTGGTATTTGTTAAGCGCTTACTATGTGCACAGCACTGTTTTAAGCACTGGGGGGATACAAGGTGATGAGGTTGGCCCACGTGGGGCTCACAGTTTTAATCCCCATTTTACATATGAGGTAACTGAGGAACAGAAGTGAAGTGACTGGCCCAAGGTCACACAGCTGGCAAGCGGCGCAGCAGGGATTCAAACCCATGACCTCATACTCCCAAGCCCAGCCTCTTTCCACTGAGCCAAGCTGCTCCCAGCAGAGCACTTTATTCTGTAGGGGTATACGTAGTCACAAATTCAAAGATATTGTACTAACCCTTTATAACTATTGCCTCAACTACACGTCGTTGCTTTGGCTATATTATTTTTGGAAATGTGAGCAACAGCATCTTCCTAACTACACGAGACCGTTGCAACTCATGTAACCATTCCTGGACAACTAATAAAAACACTTCAGCTTTTGTTTAGACCAAATTTGACATGATTTGATTTTAATTTACCAAATAAAACAAGTGCTAAATTAGATCATATTTGCAGACTACGTGGGTGTGCATAAGACCCCCATGCAGACAAAATAAAAATAAAGTTAACCAAGAGCAAACGTTCATGAACTCCTTTCCTATAAAATGAATGTACATATGCTCCCATATGGCGAACTGTGGGACACATTCGTCAACATACAAATGTGTGCCATTTTCCTTATGTTTCCAAGCAGAGTTGCAAAGAACAGGAAGAAAGGACAGTATCTGGTATTGGGAAATGAGAAAGACTAGATTTATTCTGCAATAGTCAATTCCGTGGTGCAGTGCCATTAGCATTTATTCTGCCTGTTCCCAGGTGAATATTGTATGGGTAATTACATCTTGGGGTAATTTTAGCTTAACAAAGTGCATTATGGTCAGAACAAATGTAGTGGGAGAGTGCTTAGCCGCCTGTCTTTTGTTCCTCCTCAGACGGACTTACATTCTCATCATCTAAAAGGAGAAGGGTTAGGAATTCAACAGAGAATGCCGGCTGCTGCTGCGGTGAGTGGCTTTTGGGAAGAGGTCATGCCCTCTTTGAAAAAGGGCTCTCCATCCTTGCAAGATCCAGTCTGAGCTCACCAACCACTTAAACAATTTCCAAATTACTCTTGCAGAAATGTGGCGGAGAGGTCTGTTGTGCTGCTACAGAAAGATCAGATAGAGGTGCGGGCTAGAGAAGGGAGATTTCTGTGTCTTTTTATGTGTAAAATGGCAAAGTAAGCACACAGGGTCAGCATTAATTGCTACTCCTATGGATGTTTCTGGGAAGGAGAAAACTGGGACATCTTGGTGAGGAGGGAAACCTTGAATGGAAAGGTGACCCGGGAGAAGATAGAAAATGATCTAATAATAAAGAAAAAACAATCTTATGGTTTGACAGCTGAATGATGAATGGAGATGGGGAAAAGGGATCCCCCGTGAAGAAAGCTGTAATGTGATGTACGAGGCAATCAGGAGACCCAAGAGGCTAGCCGAAGGTGTGTTTGGGGAAAAAAGGCAGAGCCAACAGTTCATTTCTGGGTAACACTATGGCAGCGGTCATCATCATGTAAGAGAGTCTCCCAACATTGCCCAGCATGAGAGAAGTCAAGCTACCAAAGAAGCAATGGCATTCATTAAGCATTTACTGCGTGCAGGGCACTGGACTAAGTTATATAAGCTGATGGGATCTTTCCTGTTTGATTTGGAATCCGTTTCATTTTTAAAATCCATTTCATAAAACTGTTCTCATTTCATACTCTTTTTCTTCACTAGTCTCCAAGCTCGGTGTGGGCAGGGAATGTGTATGTCAACTTTGTTGTATTATACTCTCCCAAGCACTTAGTACAGTGCTCTGCAAAAAATAAGTGCTCGATAAATGCCATTGAAGGAGAAATAGTGTAGAAAATGATTTCCTCATTAATGCCACTGTTAGCTTGATTAAATTAGCACATTTGGCTATCTATAATTTGAAGGAAGACTGCTGGGTGAACTAATGATAAAAATAACTGTGACTATAAAAAGAATGCTACTCTCTTGGATTTCTACAGTATTTTGCTGGGTTAAGTCCCTGGATACTAAAGAGGGTTTCTTCAACCTTCTTGCACTAGCTTTCAGAGATGATTGATCCATCATTCATCCATATTTAATGAGCACTTACTCTGTGGGGAGCACTGTACTAAGCACTGAGACTACAATAAACACATTTCCTGCCCACAATGAGGGGGATACATACATTAATATAAGTTACAGATATGTGCATACATGCTATGGAACTGGGGGTTGGGGTGAGAGGGGTGATGAATGAAGGGAGCAAGTCAGGGCAATGCAGAAGCAACTTCTTGATGTCTCCATCCCTCCCAGATTGTTTCCACAGGTGCTACTTGGTACTTTGAATTTTATTACTAAGATTATTATATTTAAGCCCTTACTATATATCAAGCACTTACTATGAACAGCATCTGGCACATAGTATGCACTTAAATAGCATAGATCAGCGGAAAGAGTCTGGGCTTCAGAGTCAGAGGTCGTGGGCCGACTCTGCCATTTGTCAGCTGGGTGACCGTGGGCAAGTCACTTCACTTCTCTGTGCCTCAGTTACCTCATCTGTAAAATGGGGATTAAGACTGTGAGCCCCACGTGGGACAACGTGATTACCCTGTATCTACCCAGCGCTTAGAACAGGGCCCTGCACATAGTAAGCGCTTAACAAATACCAACATTATTAATCCCGGCTCTGTTGCATGTCAGCTGTGTGACCTTGGGCAAGGCACTGAACTTCTCTGGGCCTCAGTTTCCTCATCAGAAAAATGGGGATGAAGACTGTGAGCCTATGTGGGACAACCTGATTACCTTGTATCTACCCCAGTGCTTAGAACAGTGCTTGGCACATAGTAAGCACTTAACAAATACCAACATTATTATTAAAAAGGACTGTTCTAAGCACTGGGGTAGATAAAAGTTAAACAGGTTGGACCACAGTCCGAGTCCCAACATGGTGTTCACAGTCTAAGACTTAGAGCCCTGCTACTGACCCAGTAGAAAAGACACATCTCTGGAAATCAAAACAAATCAAGACACCTATTCTCCAGGTCTGGCTATATCTAGGTAATGGAGGTGAACACCACACATCTAATTTACAATCTGTGACCCACCTGCCTACCTGCTCATTGCACTCTTGGTCCAGCAGGAAAATGTCCGGCAGAGGAGAGAGGGGGAAAAGTTGTGCTCATCAAGTCACTAGCACTAGAATTAATTCCTCAGAACAGACCAGAAGTTTCAGGACTAAGGCTAATCCATTGTTCCCGATGGGAAAGATTCCATATTGTACTTAATTTTAGGGTCCTTAATTGACCCAGGTACAACTCAAATTTAATTTTTTCCTCTTCCTTCTAGACAAAGGGCCTTCTGTTTCCTTCAAATCCTACCACACCCAGACTCCTCAATCAAGGCACTAAAGCAAGAACTGAAAAAGTTAACATACAAAAATACAATATGGAAAGAGACTGGTGGTACAAAAACAGTATAAAAGGATCTAAAGGCCATGGTCAAAGTCATGATCAAGGAGAAACGGATTACACATTAACAGTAACACCTCTACTATAAAATGCTCAAATGGTATGTGATATAACTATCACTAGCTCCCAGTTCATACCCAACAGAATCTTTCTGGACCCAGGGAGTTTCAGTGACATATAGTAGAGTTCAAACTACACCTCTGATCACTGAGTTACTATGAAAAGTTTTTAAATTAGTTTTTACCAATGTGCAAGGAAGTGACATACAAATACTCACTCACTCCTTCCACCAAAGGCTCAATACCAATCTGCGGTCACATGAGCCCATTCTGCCAAAGCTTCATTTTGCTTTCAAGTGCTTCTCTCAGTGCTTCTGCACCTCAGTATCTCCAAGTACTGCTGCATCTCAGCACGATCCCCCTCTAATCCAAAACAGCTACTTTTGACCTGCCTTAGGAGTCAGCTGTGGCCCTATGTGGCAATCACTGACTGACCCAGGCCCATTACTGGGTAGAACAGGGAGAGAAAGCCCCGCCTCCCTCCATGCTCCACCCCCACAGGCCAGCAATCACCTGCCTTCAAGTTACGCCCATCAGTGCCTTTGCTAGCATCTTCTTTGTTGTCAGTCATGGAATCACAGTCACTAACAAGGAAGAGGGTGGGGGAGGTTGGAGGAGAGCCTTTTAAATTTCACCCCATTGTTAGAAATCATAGGTTAAAATTTTTTAATGATCCTAAATATTTTCTTTTATGCTTGGCCTCCAGTCTACCCGTACGAAGCCTCTTGGAAAAGTACAATATAATCGAGTTTAGTACAGTGATCTGCACACGTTTAGTCTGTGAAACTGTAATTGGAAAGGGATTGTCTCTATCTGTTGCCAAACTGTACATTCCAAGCAAATAGTACAGTGCTCTGCATGTAGTAAGCGCTCAATAAATATGATTGAATGAATGAATGAAGGCAGCTTGTTGTAGGCTTCCCTCAGTAACAAGAGGAGTACAAATTGGGAAATGATCTTTTGTGGCAGTCTGTGTGGGTTAAACCCTTATTAGAATATAATATTAGAGCAGTTTTGTATCCTCACTCTAAGAAGAAATTATTACAGGGATAGAGGACAGATCCTGTACAAAAGCATTAATGGCAGGTAAAGCGAGGGAATGAAATTCAGGATACCAAAACCCTGTCAGTCACCTAGGCCTGGGATCTATCAGGAGGTCTATATGAAGAAGCAACTCTACAGCAATTTTATGTTGTTTCTAAAAGAAAACCCGTATTCTCCAGACCCACTAAGAGTGAATTGTCACACAAGGTACTCACTGAAGCCTTCCAAAATCAGGATAATATGTTGGGTCCTATTAGCGTAATTGAGAACAGAGGGACTTGGCCATCATTTTCCAATGTGAATATCAGACTAACCTAACCAGCTTCAAATTGATTCACCTTTTAGTCCTTGTAGAGGTTAAATTAGGAGTATCTACTTTGTGATGACAAAGTGAAAGAAATTCAAAAAATAAAATAAATCTACCATGAAAAGGTCTGTGGTTCGTTTTCAGATTTTTGATGAAAGATAATGGCACTGAAGGAAAAAAAATCTCCCAGCATATCTCTTGCTTTTTAAATTAAGAACGCTAAAGCAAACACATGCATGCCATATTTCATAAATGGAGTAATTTTGGAAGAAGCTGTAACTCTCCCTTGGCTAGCTAATATGTCCTGAATATCATCTGTGATAATGCCAAGTGTAACACTTAGAGAATTGCATAACCTTGAGTTACTGGTGAAGTAGACTAAAGTCCCAGCTGAATATGTTAAATGGTGATTTAAATTTATTTCTTTTCACATAAGTTTATAAACTGAATGAAGATCTGCTCATATGCCAGACATGTCTTTATCGCATTTGTAATCCATCATATATGAATGATCACAAAATTGCCTTTGATTTGGACAGACATTGTATGGGCTACAGTCTATATCACAGTAGATCCATCATTCCTCAAATTTACATTTTAGCATATTTTTGGCAGCAATTTTTATAACATATTTTTTAAAATCATGGTCTCTCTTGCTTTTCCCTCTTTGCCCCTCCCTTCCTTCCTTCTATTTTTCTCTGTCCGACAGTTTTCACTGGAATCTTGTTAGATTCTGCTGCCAATATATTTTGTTTTCTGACTTTGACATCAAATGTCCTCCTTTGATTGTTCTCTTTGTTCAGTCATTGTCTCATTATTCTGTTCCCACTTACTCCTCTCACTCTCAGCTGCGGTATGTTTCCTAATGCTTGTTTATTCTTGGTAGGTTCTCTCACATACTCTCACCCTTCTTAATGGATAGGCCAGGCTTCCCCACTAGCCAATTCTAACCAAGTGAGTCTTTGCCATCCTAGCTAATGTGAAGTCAATAATTAGTGTCCTGCTAATTACAAATCAAAGCTCACCTTTGCTAGGAAGCAGCAGCACAAGAGTGAGTCCAGGGCAGAGATTCAAGTTTACTGGGTGGAAGCAGGCAGTGGTAAGTCACATCTTTATTTTTACCAAGAAAATTCTATGGATACACTACCAGAACAATTGCAGATGGAAGTGGGGCAGGCTGGGAGAGGTGTGTCTAGAGAGTTATTATGAGTCAGAGATGACTTCACAACATAAGATAGACATATATCCATTTTCTTCCTCCTGCATTCTCCACTTGGATCTCTAAAATGCTGGGGTTTAAAATACTGAGGCTATTGGTCTGGAACAACTTAACTTTGCCCACCCAAGATAACCCAAAGGGATTCCATTTAGGTCCACCCCACAACTAAGTTGCTGGAAAGCTTCAGGGCTGGGTCTTGGGTAGATGACTTCTTAATTACAGATAAGTATGTAGCAGCTCTGAAGTCAATGGTGATCACTTTAAAAGCAGCCCTTCCTGTAAACAGTATCCATTGTTCCTTTCTGTTTGTTTTAAGGGAGTGAGATTGTGATACATCACGTCAATAAGTCATGTTATCTGAAGCAAAATGAAAGGAAAAAAAAATCCCAAACTAACACTTTGGAGGTAATTAGCCATATGATAATCAAAAAGAGATAATCAGAATGGATTGATCACAAAATAAACCACTAAATAAAGATGTGTTTCTAAAGATTGATTTGAATGCGCAACAGCTTAATCAAAATTCCAGAGTTGCTTTCACATCTTTTACTCTTTCCCTTCCATTCTGTATTTTTGCTTTGATGGCTCGATATATAATCCTTAAGTCACTTTTTAATGGCATTTATTAAGTGCTTACTGTGTGTCAAACACTGTTTTAAGCAGTGGGGTAGATACAAATTGATTCATTCAATCTTTTACTGAGCGCTTACTGTGTGCATTCATTCAGTCGTATTTATTGAGTGCTTACCTTGTGCAGAGCAATGTACTAAGTGCTTGGAAAGTACTGTTCTAAGTGATTGGAAAGTACAGTCAGAGCAGCCACAGTCCCTGTCCCACACGGGTCTTACAGTCGAGGAGGAGGGAGACCACGTATTGCATTTTGCAGTTGGGAAAGCTGAGGTGTGGAGAAGTTAAGTTACTCACCCAAGGTCATACAACAGTCAAATGGTAGAGCCAGGATCAATCAAATGATCAATGGCATTTATTGAGCACTTACTGTAAGCAGAGCATTATACTAAGTGCTTGAGAGTTGGTAGACATGTTCCCTGCTTATAACAAGCTTACAGTCTAGAGGGCATTAATATAAATTTATTAATATAAATAAATCAATTACCTATACCTATTAGCGATACGTACAAAAGTGCTGTGAGACTGAGTGATTATTAAGTGCTTACAGAGTAGAATCAAGGTTCTGTGTCTCCCAGGCTTGTGCTGTTTCCACTAGGCTGAGCTGCTTCCCAGTATGTTTTCTAAGCTCTAAATTGAAATGGAAAGTAAACACATTGCTACAACTTCCTAAGATTTCCTGAAACTAAACTTTGACTTGTGATGACTCGTGTTTTACTTTAGTTGTTCATTTCTTATAATTTTACCACAATACAAATCAAAATAGAAATGTCAATATAAAGCGACATTGCCAAATACATCCAAACATTATAAAAGCAACCTGAAAAATTTGACAACCGTTGATAAAGTTAAATTTAAAGTGACATAAGTATATGCAATTGGCTGGAGTAAGTATAATTTACTTGTCAATATAGCAGCTCTTTAAAAGATCATAAATTCAGGAGGTTAGAAACATTACCAGAAGCCTGACTTGTAATATCCTCTGTAATCATTAAGAGTAAATTGGACTGGATGAAGCAAAGAATAGTTCAGATGAAAAAAGTGAATGAAATGTGCAATGCAAAAAATTGAGGGCGATGATCAGGTCTCCTTGGAAAAATAGTTATTTTAAATAATCTCTCAATTTGATTTTAGCTCTAATTGCAATGTATGAATATTAAAATACCATTAAAACAGGCTTGTGTTCTCTAAACAGAAAAGCTGCTTCTTAAGTGAAATGGTAGAAATTAAAGGCTGAAGAAAACTGTTAGGGTACTTCTAAATTCAGCTTTAATTGATTATCCAATTATTATTCTGTGTTTTTTCTGGTTTGATTTTTAAGTCAGCCAAAACAACTTCCTCAGAATAATTAGGAATGGAGATATCAGTCTTTGAATTTTGTTCAGTTTTTTTGGTGGGAGGAGGGGGGATTCAACCTAAATGTAAGTGGGTTTCACATAATTCATATGGATTTCCTATGGTATACAAGCTCTTTCAAGATTTACACTCTGTTAATGTTAAACAGAATGCTTTCATTTATTTGTTAGGCAAGTCAAGCTATTGACACTCTTCCTTTAGGGTTTTGTTGTTGTAGTTATTTTAGTATGTGTGGATTCTACCTCACTTCTAGCATTCATCTCTGAATTCTGCCTGATTTATGATAATTTCTTTCAGAGGGGATGATGTCTAGATAGACGTCTACCATTTTGATCTCTCCTGTCCATTGAGAGCTAGAATATCTTGTCCCATGTTTTTGACATTACATCATAAATCAACATGATATGGAAATAGCCATACTTGATGGAAGAATCATATACGATTTACTCTCTGTACCATTTTCAGACATATCCTGGTGATTCTGCTTTTCAACTATCTTTATCCTATGAAATAAATTATAAAATGAATGTAACATAAAGCAAAGAACTCCCTCAGCTAAAAATATAAATCTTGTTTTAAGACAATCCCAAAAAGCTGATTCATCTGAGCAGTGTCAATTAATAGCAAATGAAAGTTTAACATAATGTTTTTGTCCCTTCTGCTTTGAGATTTTTAATGGCGTTGCTTAAATATTCAATATCTAAAAGTATGCTAATAACTGCACCTTCATTTTTTATCATCAAAACCCTAAAGGATAAAATCAAAATTGCATATTTTAAGATTTTATGGATAAAAGTTGTATCTCCATATTTTGGGAGAAAAAAGACAAGCTTTTATCTGGAAAAATAGATCATCTTTGTAAAAATCTAAATAAAGAGCCAGCAATATTTATCCCAAAAGAAATGTCTGTAGAATAATTTAAATCAAAGAGAATTCGGGTGTTCTCATTAGCTCATGGGAATTAACCATCTGGCCTACGTAGTGCTACGACTGTTGTTTTGAAAAAAAAAAATAGGTCTTTCTAAACACTGTGCTAACTATTCAAAATGTAGAATAGTCATTAATATAATCCTCATCATCAGGCTGATACCCATGAAAAGTATATCTGGGACATGGAATAAAAACACATTTGAAAAATTATTTGAGAGCCAATGACTGATAGAAAATTGCACAACTTTTGCCTGACTCCACAGTTTTATCACCAGGAAAAGTGTAATGTGCAAGTGAAAGGTTTCTTTGTGTTAAGATCTAAGACTATTTACCCAGTATCCATCTGATTCTTTAGTATGACCAAATAAGCCCATGTAATTTATTTTGCCCTCAGATCTCCAGGATAAAATCATCATGAGAAAAATCGATCTATCAGTGGTATTTATCGAGTACTTATGTGCAAGGAGCTTGGGAGAGTACAACAGAGCAAGTATACGCAATGAATATCAAGTGCTTAAACGGTACAGTCACCTTTCAGGATGGCACCTTGAGAGTTTCCAGTACTCTACCAGTCTCAGCTATGGGAGGGAGAGTCAAGCAGAAGCCTGTCCATTCCATTTCTACTTTGACCAGTGTCTAGCAAGAGGAAGGCAATCTGCTACAAGTAAAGACTCCCCTGTGCTGGGCAGCAACGCGATGGGAGAGAGTTGAAGGCGGAGACTAGAGTTTACTGTGTGGAGCGTGGCAGTGGTAAACCACTTCTGTATTTCTACCATGAAAACTCTATGGATACATTACCGGAACTATTGCAGATGGAGAGGGGGACACTCTGGAAGAGATGTGTCTGTCGTGTCT